>NW_004524785.1:995908-997090 GCF_000260255.1 Octodon degus | reverse complement strand
AACAGGTCAAGTTTTTACACCACTTTGCTAACAATGCTTCACCAAAATTAGCAAATAGGCTGCAGAATTCAAAAGAAGAAATCATTGTATCTGAGTAACAGAAAATCCACCACTGGAAAAAGGTAAAGTTCTCCAGAAGGAAGCTCACAGAAAGGCTATGGACTGGGTGGTTATGCCTTCAAGAAGATTTCCCGGAGAAAGAGGGATACGATGTAGGATCAGATAGACAAACATATTTAGCCAAAAGAAGAAGTCAGGAAAAGGATGAGTGACGCTCGATGGAATACAAGACAATGTGAAGGTTGCTTACAGAGACACTTGTCATCATTTGGCGCATTGGGACTAATCGTTACGATCATCTTCAGAGAAACATCGATGGTGGATGTCTCTCGACAAGTTTACCAACTATGTTCGGTGCATTATGTATAAAATAATTAAAACTTCATGTATTTTAAAAGGGTTTACTAAGAATATCATAATTTAGAAAAGGCAGGAAATGAATACATGATTTTTGCAGGAAAGCTCACTGCCAGAAGAGTTGAAGCAGCTGAGGGCAGTTATCACAGAGAGGTGGGCTTCTGTTCTGGCTTGTGTATAGGTGTCGTCCCCCCAAAGCCTCCCATACAGTCACGGGGTGGCTTTTGGAGTTTCTGATTGATTATTGTGGGTGTGGATGCTCCACCTGCCCCTGGGGCAGATGACTTGCATTACAATGTAAGGAGGGGAGAAAGGCTGGCTAGCTGCCTGAGCTGCTGCAGCTCCCTTTGCTCTCTGCTCTTTGCTGCCACCTTTAAAAGTTGCTCTCTGCCCCGTTCCACTCTGCCTTGGAGCCAGCTGAGTGCGGACTGAAACCTCCAGCAACTGTGAGCTAAATAAACCTTTCCTTCCTTCATTTTGAGTGTCGGGTATTTGTCCCAGCAATGAGAGTAGAGTAACTGAGACAGCTTCTATGCCAGGGAAGGATGGTATTCTAGGGAGTAAATTGTTGTCTTTTCTTCAGAGCTTCTCAGGACAACTTGATAGGACAAACACAAAAAAGTATTATTTTGACAAGAATATAAATGATAAAAGTGGGGCTGGTGAGATGGCTCAGTGGTCTAAAGCACCTACCTAGAACAAGCTAAGCTAAGCAAAGCACAGGGACCGCGGTTCAATCCACCAACACCACATGCCAGCCAGCCC
>NW_004524785.1:993837-995808 GCF_000260255.1 Octodon degus | reverse complement strand
GTTTCTAGTTCTTTTTCAATTGTCTTTATATCCTAGATATCAGTCCTCCAGACAAGGAGTAGCTGGCAATTTTTTCTCATTCTGTTGTCTGTGGTCTCTCCAGTTTGTTGATTGTTTCCTTTTATATGCAGAAGTATTTTTTAATTTGATTTAATTAAATTGATTCTTGATGCTATTTCTTGTGCAATTGGGATTCAATTTAGAAAGTTCCTACCTGCCTACGTCCTCAAGAACTTTAACCACTTCTATCTTGGAACAGATTGAGTGTTGCTGTTTTAATATTTAAGATTTCATTCTATTTTGATTTTGTTTTGATAAATGGTTTTCTGATTTGATATTTAATCTTCTTCATATGTGAACCCAATTTTTAGAGCACCATTTGTGAAAGTGACTGTCTTTAATCCAGTATACATTTTTGGCTATTCAGTCATCAATTGACTGAATGTGGGTGGTGGTGTTTCTGCACCTTCTTTTCTGTTCCATCGATCCAGATGTCCATTTTCACATCATTACCATGCTACTTTTATCATTGAAGCTTTGCGGTATAACTTGAAATCAAGAATGCTCATGGAAGGAGTCCTGATAACTGGCACTGGGAAAGGGCCACCAATACAATGGCCCATTATTTCTTTAAATAAATACAATATAATTTAAATTATCTGAGAAAGCAGTTGCAAATGAAGTCACAGAAATTTTGGAAACATTTGTACATTAAATACACACTTGAATAATTAACAGGTCTCAGAAGAAATTAAGGAAGAAATTAAATATTTCCTACGTTCAAGTAATAATTCCAGTACAATATATTAGAACCTAAAGGACACAAAGAAAGCAGATGGAGCAGAGCAATTTGTTGCCATAAATGCACATGTTAGAAAAACAGGGACACACTAAATGAGCTAGTGATGCACCTCAAAGTCCGAAGAAAATAAGAGCAGGCTAAATTAAACCTAGTAGAAGGAAGGAAATTATGAAGATCAGAGTAGAAATTGGTGATGGAGAAGACACAAAAATAAGTGCATCAATAAACAAAAATGTTGGTTCTTTGAAAGAAAAAACAAAATAGACCAAACTTGACTAAATTTATAGAAATGATCTATATTAATACAATTAGAAATGAAGAAGACCAAAATCACCACAGATAAAACCAAAACCCAGAATATTATGAGTAATTACTATGAACTTATACTCTAAAGATCTAGAGATTTAAAAGGGACCAGAGAGATGGCTCAGTGGAATAAGTGCTTCCCTGGCAAGCGCAAGGGCCTGAGTTTAATCCCCAGTTCTGAAAAAAAAAAAAAAAAAAAAAAGGCCTAGAGATTTGAGGGGAAAATGGGCAGATTCTTACACATATGAAGTACCAAAATTAACAAAAATATAAATACCCTAAACACATCAATAATAGGTAATGAAATTGAGGCCATGATTAAAAAAAAAAAAAGACCAGAAATCAATAGGTTAACCTTTGAATTTGAAAAGAACCTCAGGAAAAATCTAATATTAATACTGCTCAAACTCTAACAAAATTGAAAAGGAAGAACTATTTCCCAGCTCATTCCAGCAAACCACTATTACCTTGATTTCAAAACCAGCAAATGAGAAAATTATAGGCCAAGCTCCTTAATGGAAAAACACAAAAAGTCCTCATCAAGATCCTGAAAAGGGCCAGCAAGATCCCTCAGCAGACTAAGAGCCTGCTTAGGCAAGTGCAAGGACCAGGGTTTGATTTCTGGTCCTACACCCAAGCACACTGAGTCTGGGTGAGATGGCACAGGCCTGTAATCTAAGCAAAAAGAGGCTGAAAACATGAGGATCACTACAAGTCTGAGCTGCCTAGTGCAACCCTGTACAAAAAAAAAAAAAAAAAAAAAAAAAAGAAAACAACACGGAACACATAACCAGAAAGATCATGCATCATAACCAAGTAGTCTCCATCCCAAAGATGCAACAAGGGCCAACATTCATGGATCA
>NW_004524785.1:992472-993737 GCF_000260255.1 Octodon degus | reverse complement strand
GTGTATAAAGTACATTAAAATAGTAACATCATTACAAAAATCACAACTCTAGTACATCCCAAAATGGAACCAAAAAGTAATCAACTCAGGTTTAGTTAAGACGTTTTCATCAATAAGTACCTAAGTATTCTGCTAGAAAAGACATTTTTATACTTTTCATGTACACATTTACTGGATGACATCTCTAGTTTCTGATATCACCTAGCAAATGATTTCAAAGGTGAGCAGAGACTCCATCTGGCAGATAAGAACAATCTCCAACTATTCTCTACAAAAAATGGGAATTCAAAAATTTCAGTGCAACAAGTAGCCAGCATCAACTCTTTGTCCCTATTTCACACCAAGTAATTTTTTCACCAAATCTTTTGATGGTTCTGAAAAACACGTATTTAAATATAAGTTCAGTAATAATGTTTTGATTGGGAATAAAAATGGGTAAATTTATTTGCTTAGCAGTGACTTTCCAAACCATTGTTTTGAGTTTGGGAGAATTTTCGTCAGCATGTAAATTTTTCTAGAGGTAAAATAGTTCACATAGTCTTGAAATGGTAAAAATGGATTCAGCCCTTGCATGGCCAGGTCCAAATCTGCGAGCAGATAGATAGTGCACCCCGCGGGTTGTTTGAATTTCCCATCATAATCTGACTTCGCAAAGTATGAAATTAGGTGGCTTAAAAAATTAATCTTGCCTCATCAACTTCCACTTTGGGAATTTTGAAGATTCCCGCAAAGTATATGAATACAAAATATGTAATTAATTAAATTTTAATTATATATGTGGGCATAAATATAATTTTTGAAATTTTATTCATTTATGATCACATTTCTTTTTTTCATATTTTCCTCTGGTTTGAGGCATATTTTATTTAGGATGAAAAAGAATATATAATCACACTTGAACAGTATTCAGTTCAATAGTTAGTATGTGGTCATATTCTGATTCAGTGTAAGCCAACTGTAAAAACTTATGGAAAGAATTAAACCTGGAAATTTGGTGACACTAAAAAATTATAAATGCTTTAAGGTGTGAAGATGATACGGTTCTGTCCTTTAGAAGGTTTTATCTCTTAGGAATGCGCAGAAAAGTATTTAGTTACTGAATGATGTCCTGTGAGTGAAAAGTGGGTGGTTATTTAAAACTGTGCCAAAAGTTATTCAATATTCTTCCCTTCCAGAAGTAGAGACAGATTTTGGCTCCTTTGAGTATAAACTGTTTAGCGACTTGTAACTAAAGAACCACCAATACAATGGCAGAAAAAAAAAAA
>NW_004524785.1:982821-992372 GCF_000260255.1 Octodon degus | reverse complement strand
AAAAAAAAAAAAGACCAGAAATCAATAGGTTAACCTTTGAATTTGAAAAGAACCTCAGGAAAAATCTAATATTAATACTGCTCAAACTCTAACAAAATTGAAAAGGAAGAACTATTTCCCAGCTCATTCCAGCAAACCACTATTACCTTGATTTCAAAACCAGCAAATGAGAAAATTATAGGCCAAGCTCCTTAATGGAAAAACACAAAAAGTCCTCATCAAGATCCTGAAAAGGGCCAGCAAGATCCCTCAGCAGACTAAGAGCCTGCTTAGGCAAGTGCAAGGACCAGGGTTTGATTTCTGGTCCTACACCCAAGCACACTGAGTCTGGGTGAGATGGCACAGGCCTGTAATCTAAGCAAAAAGAGGCTGAAAACATGAGGATCACTACAAGTCTGAGCTGCCTAGTGCAACCCTGTAAAAAAAAAAAAAAAAAAAAAAGATCCTGAAAACAACACGGAACACATAACCAGAAAGATCATGCATCATAACCAAGTAGTCTCCATCCCAAAGATGCAACAAGGGCCAACATTCATGGATCAGTAAGTGGAATACACTACATAAACAAAAGCAAGCACAAGGACTACGTGGTCATCTCAATAGATACAGAAAAAGCCTTTGATAAAATTCAACATGCATTCATGATAAAAACCATGGAGGAAATAGATATAGGTGAATATATCTCACCTTGATACAAAGCTATTTATACCAAAACCCAATACCAATATCATGTGAAATGAGAAAAAGCTGAAAAATTCCATTCTAAAATCAGAAAACAACCAAGATATCCAGTAGCACCACTCTTTTTCACAATAATAAATTGTGCTGTGGTAGGCAGGTCAATCTACAGGGACCTATTAAGCCTACCTGTTCAAAGATTTATTCACCTCTGGTATTTCTTTGTCAATGCTTGTAGTTCATCTCTGTGAAAATATGGTGTTTCTGTTCCTTGCCATGTTTGTATTGAAGTATATTTTATGTTGTATGTTTAGAAGAGCTTTTTATGAATTTGGATGCACTTGCATTCTGTTTGTATGTATTTACACATGTTATCTCTTTCCTGTTATTTCCTTAACTAACAGGTAATGAACTTCTTTGTTCTTCTGAACATTTTTAGCTTGATTTTCATTTTGTTTGAACATACAATTGCAGCTCCTACTTGTTTTGGGAGTTCTGATACACGGAATATTGTTTTCTACATGTTGATGGCATTTCGGATCTGTTGACTTCATTACCTCTACCTAGGAAATTCTTAAAAATATTTTAGAAGGCTGGTTGAGTGGTCACAAATTTTTATTTATTTATTTTTTCATGAAATATCTTCCTTTCCCCCAGCAATTGTGAGAAGTGTTTTTCCAGGATATAATAGCCTCGGTTGAAAGTTGCTGTCTTTTCAGTACTGACTCTTTATTCTAGGCTCTCCTGGGTTCCAAAGCTTGTTTTGCGAAGTCTGAGATAAGAATAATGGGATTAATATATAATTAATTGGTTAATTTTCTCTGATAGCTATTAAGATTGGGTCTTTGTGTTGCCTTCCTGGAACTTGGAGGACCAGTTTGTGTTCTGAGGAAGAGCTTTTGTGTACGTGACTATTTTGTGTTCTGCACGTGTCAGTGTCACTCTGTGTCTGTTGAATTGTTTTCCCACATTAGGAAAATTTCTACTATAATTTGTGCAAGTAACCTTTTTATACCGTGTGTGCTATTCTCTGACTTCTATAATTCTAAATAGCATTAGATTGACCTTCTTTGCAAAAGCTATCAGTGATTGGATCAATTTTTCTTTCTCTCTTGTGATTTACAAGGAATCTCTGAATATTTGGTCTTGTGCTGCTGTCCTTTAGTCCCATCTTCTGCACCTGACAATCTCTCTTCAAATCGGTCACTTTTGCTGCTTACAGGTTCAGTTAAAAAAAAAAAAATCTCCAGGTTATCTGTTGGCACATTTTCATAAGCTCTATTTCTTTGGAAAATTTGACATTCATATTTTAATGATTTTAGCTTGTTTTTCATTACCTTACCCATTTGGTAGTATCATCTTTGGTCCTGCTGAAGGTTTTATTTGTTAGTTTTTTGCTTCTTTGACATTTTGTACAATTTAGCAACTTGGTATTTGATTTACTTTCCTTCTGTGCCTTTGGGTCAGCTTTGGTAGAGTTGGAAGTTTTTTACTAAAGCCTGTCTTAGTTAGTTTCTCATTGCTGGGACAAAAATACCCAACACTCACAAATTAAAGGCTGCAAGGTTTGTCATGGGTCACATTTTATAGAATGTTCAGCCCGTAAGCACCTGATTTCAATGCAGAGCAGCGTCGCAAAGGATCATGGGAGAGAAGAAGCAGTCCGTAGGATCGCAGGCACGAAGCAGCAAACAGCAGCAGTGGAGCAACAGCAGAAGCTTTCACTTCCCTTTTATCCCGTCCAAAATACAATCCCTATAACTCACACCCAGGATGGGCCTTCCCTTTATCCACACCAAGATCTATGCTACCCCTACCAGTTGACCAATTTAGTTATCAGAACTTTAATCCATATTCACATATCCTCAAAACAGTCAGCTCTAAAAAGCCCTACCTACAGATCCATGAGGCTTTGAGGAATATCTAGATATAAGCCACAGCATCACATTTATGTTTTTGTTGCTGTTCTGAAGGTTAAGGTTAAATACAGTGAACAGTCTTGTTGTTGGTATATAATCTCTTTAGTTGGATTCTGCTTTCCAGGATGTGCTCTAGGTATTATTTATCAAAAAATTTTGTCCAGCACTTTGATATATTTAGTTTGGTTATGACTGGGCCAGGTCACTGTAATTCAAAATATTTCTTATCAGCTGTACCAGCATTATTAGATTCTATCACTCATCAATCATAACAAGTAAAACTTGTTTTGACAGTTAAAATTTTATCGCTGACCCTTATATGTTATACTATACTGCTATTAGTTGTTGGTGTAGAATATGGAGGAAGGGAAAAAGGAAGGGGTTAGGGCAGTGAAAAGACAAGGAGTAAAAGAAGTGTTGATGTGGAAAAAATAACACAGGAGTTGGATTCTGCTGAATTTGTTTTTATAGCTTGAATAAATGGCTGGTGTTTAAGGGGTTTGAGGGAATATTTAAGAAGGAAAGGAGAGACCTGGAGAGAGAGACTACAACTAAAACCGAGTATGTATGAGATTATCCGGGCTTGTTAACATGAAAGGGAAAAAGAAAGAACCAGAAGAGGAAGCGGTAAGAAAATGGGGAAGAGAGAATAAAGAAATAGAAAGAGAAAAAAAATTAAAGACAACAGATATAAGACACAAAGAGAGAGAGAAATTTTTGTTACAAAAAAAAAGGTGAAATTGAGACTGAAACTAATAAAGAATCAAGCATCTAAAGAAAAACAAAAAATAAAAACCAGGTTGACCAGAGAATCCAACAGACAAATAAGGCCTACGTAACTGCTGTACCATGGAGCTAAGGGATACGCACAGATCTCTTTATGCAGTAGCCATGATGCAACTGCAAGTCACTCAATTGGCTTCCCTCTTATCGGACTGATTAGTTGTCTGCCATGAAAGCTTCTGGTTACACAGGCTGTCTGGACCCACCCCAGGGTTGCAGATTGTGCTTTGCTTTAGGTATGGCTAATTCCATGCTTTTATTTCTGTTGTTAAATCTCTCCACTTTCCTTAATTGGGAAGAATGATGAAGTGGTTTAGTTTGCTTAAGCTCTTGTTCTCCAAAAGTATCTGCCCGGAATTTCCCACTTCCATCCTCTTCACTGCAGGCTTAGTCCTATATTTGTCTCTTAGGCCTGCAAAGGCCTTTAGCCTTGTGCATCTTCAGCATTCCTTTAACCTGGCTGTCATTTTTTGACCCTTGCCCCACAGTCTGTCATCAGTCCATGCCCTAAGAGAACTGAGTTCTCTGACCCACAGAATTTGGTGCAGCACCCTTATTCAGCAGCACAGCACCTCTACTACCTGCTCAGGGGAGTGTGTGGCAGGCAGGACTTCACGCTGTCTCAAAATATTCTGGTGCATGGGGAAGCATAAGATGGTGTCTCCTTTGCCACATCTCTCTTTCATGCTCCATGTCTCTGGGGATGGGTTCCGCGCATGCTACCATGACTTCTTTGGTGCTTATGGATCACTGTGCTAGGCAGCTCTCTGCTGAGAGGGAGGGATTTGCTCTGGCCTACTGGGCTCGTCCTTCAAGTTGGCTTCCTATGGTCAAGGATGTTTACTTCCTGCACTTCAGAATACTAGCATTACCCAATGTATCACCTTAGAGTTTCTCTTGGGTAGCTCTGTCTCTAATCAGCCAAGTTGGAGTCTCTATTCATGTGCATCTTTGAAAATCTAATGAAAGGTAGAGAATATATATTTCCTAGAAAAAAAATATAGGAGCTTCAATGGATAAGCAGAGCTTGTCTTTGGAAATCATTTAAGAAGCCTGCTACTATTAATACAGTCAATACTTTTTAAACTCAGTAGTAAAGTATAGTAAATAATGAAGTCTTCAAACATATAACATATTAGTGTTAGTTGTATTCAACCTATTATACAAACATTATGCTTTAATGAAAACATTAATTTTCAAAACATTGAATTATTGTTTTGGAAAAGCCAAAGCAGGAAACTTAAAGATGAATATTACAAATATTAGAAATAGTATAATCAAACAACTTATTTTCAAAGCTGAGGAGCTAGCTCAGGGTCTAAGAACCTGCCTGGCAAGTGCAAGGACTTGGGTTCAATGTGTGATACAGCATGCTGTCCCAGCCCAGGATCCATGCTGGCTACCAAAACCAGGAGTGATGGTACACACTTGTAATCCCAGCACTGGGGAGGCTAAGACAGGAGGGTCACTATGAGTCCGAGCTGCATAGCGAGACCCTGTACCAAATAAATAAAAGATTAAAAAAATCATTTTCAAAATCTGGGGGAAAAAAAGCCTAAATAATAGCTATGTCTCCATTCAAGACTCCATTTCTGTTCAACTTTGTTCGTTTATGGATATCATATTCAGATTTCTGAGGAAGATTTTCTTTAGAATTGATGTAAAAATATTTCAGAGATTTATTCAGCTGATATATTTAAAAGTCTGCAGTAAAGTGTAGACTGAAGTACATTTAGCAGTCTTTATCCAGATAGCACATCTGCTGACCCTGAGAGAGAGGGTGATTGGTTAGACAGGCATCTCCCTTTTCTATGTTAGGTAAAAAGAATTTATAAAGGTGTGTATTCATGAGTGCTGGAGCAAAAATTAGTGTTTTGGCTGATAGAATCGTCCTCTTAATGCCTTGCCTGAAAATACCAATCTGGAAGCAATTTAGAGAGTTGATTTACAACCAACTTTGAAAAGAGTAACACATGTTCTCAAGCCTTCTCCAACACGCAGTGAATGGGGAGATGTCTAGCCACTTGAAATTTCTGTAATCTAACAGTTTAATCAAAGATTGGCTCGTAGAACATCACCTTGGGAGAACAGAGACACTCCTTGGCGGGGTTCAGGTCAGCAACCAATATGGAGTTATACTATGATCCCATTTACTTCATGCTTGCAAGACATGTTTCAGTTTATATGCCATGTTGAACTTAATTATTTCAGAACTGCAGACACTCCCAGAGAGTAAAATTCAGAAACTGGGAAAAAATACATACATATATTATCAAAGGGCAAAGCTTGTCCTGGCATGTCTGATAATGAAATGAAAAGCATTTCTGCACGAGCCTGGGTTATCCATTAATAAGAAATTTTTGGACATTAGGTCTCTGGACATTGAGACTGAAGTAGCAGAGCTAAGATGTAATATACTCAAGCCTTAAACAGGGGAGCCCAGTGCAGGTCCCAGTGGAGAGTGTTATACATTCAGGCAGCTAAGCCGCTGGATTGTGCAGGAGGAAAGAAGGGCCTTCAGAGAGTGGGATGTATGTCTTTCTTTAAATTTTCTTTCAAAAAATCTTTTTACTTATTTATGTGTTTGGTACTGGGCCTCACTACATAGCTCGGACACTTAGTGTTCCTCCTGTCTCAGCTTCCCCAGTGCTGGGATCACAGGAGTGTGCCGCCAGCATGGCATGTGGTGCCAGAGGTCAAATCCAGGTCCGTACACTCAGCAGGAAGGTGCTTAGACAACCAAGCGCTCTCCTCAGCCTTTGCTTGTAGTTGTATCTTTCTGTTTCTCTTTGTTAACTCCTCTATCAAAAATGTTTTTAAATTAATGGGAGTACTGCAACTGTATTTATTAATGTAATCAAGATAAAAAAGCATAAATTTCATTGAACATATTAGAATTAGAATGTTAAGAATTATAAACTATAATATAGGAAAAATTACAGATAATAAGTATAAATGATTTCACTATCATTAAACTCTATTACCTATATTAAACTATATTGTTAAACTGTACACAATAATGAATATAAATAGGAAACTCAAAGTCTAATAAATTTGATCTATTTAAAAAAGAATATTTCTTTTGAGCACAGTGAATACATATGCTTCTTTTTTGGTCCTCCTGCTAAATAGAATATGATCTCTGGACAGTATTGATAGGATAAACCTAGAAAGAAAGGGAAGAGAATAAGATGAACTCAAGAACCTGAGTTCTTGAAATTCAAGAAATGAGAAGTGGCAAGTCCTTGACCTTTAGTTATTTCTTTTTTATCATTTGTTCCAGACATAGAAGCTAAAATATTTGGCAATCTGTAAATGCCAAGCCTTATATACAAAAGCAAAACAGAGCCCTCAAAGCTGTTTGCTTTCACAGGCTGAAGAAAATGTCAACCTTGCAAGACAAAAGCACATAGATGGTGACTCCTGCTTGCCAGCCAAACAGCACAGAAGAGACCTGGCTCCCTCCCAGCCCTAATCAGCAAATGCAAGGGAATCCCGGACTTTCACGTGTGTGGCTGTCACAAGTTGCTAATTGACCTTACCAGTTGTTGTCAGAGAAAATGGAGCAGAAAGAAGGGACTTAAAACTGAGGCCATTTCTAACCAGGCTCCTTTGTGATGTGTCTGTGGAATTCCCTGATGTGAGGAGCCTGAATTTCTACTCTTAGTTACAGTGATGAGGCATTTCTGCTCTTCCATATTGGGCTGGTATCAGAGGTGGTCTTTGGAGTTTGCATCATCACCCAGAAATAATGATGCCACCTCCAGTTTAAGGTTAGGGGAAATCTTGTAGGAAATCAGGAATACTACCTCATCCAGTACCAATGAGACTACCACTTCCCCCACAATCACAGAGGGCAAATTGAAAGCGCTTATTTCTACCTCTATCTGGCAGAAATACGATCACGCCTACCCTCTGATGAATAAATAATGATGGTCAAAACAAACTGTTTAAATAAGGATTTTTCATTACATAACATAATGCCCAGGTTTACGCTTAATGAAAATAAAAATTCACCTCAAAAAACAGTAAGATTTCAAACTGAAAAGCAAAAGAAGCCATTGCTGTAATGACAGTGAAAGGGAGTTGTCTGGGAAATAATTTAAGGTATCTAAAAAATTTTATGGTACAAATCAGAAATAATCTCTCAGGTAAAAAGAAAAATGATAACAATCATGATGGAATTGTTCAATACATCTAAGGAAGACACAGATTAAAAAAGAAGGGGCCATGGTGATAGCTCAGTGGAATAAGTGCTTGCCTGGCAAGCACAAGGTCCTGAATTCTATCCATGGTACCAAAAAAATAAAATATACAAAATGAAAAGAATTTTAAAAAGAAGGGAATGGAAAATGATGGAAACAGTGAGTGAATAGTACAAGAAAGAATTAGAATGAATGAAACAGGTTCAAACTGATATCAAGGACATTAAGAATTCCATTGAAAGCCAGCAAAATGGCATGAATGAAACAAAAGATAAAATTTCAGACCTTGAGGATACCATTGCAGCTAGCGAACATGAAAACAAAGCTCTCTTAAGAATAACAATAAACCAGGAAACAAAAATATAACAGCTGCAAGATGATGCAAAGAAAAATAACATGACTAAGGTAGCAAAGAAAAATCTGGAGATAGCACAAAAGACATGAAAAGTATATTTACAGAAATAGTATTAAAAAATGCCCAATCATGGCAAAAGAATCTGACATACAATTAACTGAAGCATACAGAACTCTAGCTATTCATAATCACAATAAACTCTCACCTAGACACCTAATAATCAAGGTCTCAGACACTGATAAAAAGAACAGAATGTTAAAAACCATTAGAGACAAACAACAGATCGCCTATAATGAAAAGCCCATCAAAACCACTGCCAACTTCTCATCATGGATCATCAAATCAAGAAGAGCTTAAGTGAAAAATTTCGGGTCCTGAAAGAAAACAACTTTCAACCTAGATTGTTGTATCCTGAAAAACTATCTATCAAATTTAATGGAAAGATCAGATACTTCCATGATGAAGAACTGAAAAAATTCGTGACACCCAAGCAAACACCACAAAGGGTAATGAAAGATATTTTAGAAAGAGGCAAAGATGAACACAACTCCAACAATGGAACAGAACAACCAAGTAGAGCAAGGAATTAAGCAAAAGGAAAAATTACAGATCCTACAGTAGAAAAACAGCATAAAGACAAGGCAATACATATTAGTTATAATTATCAATGTAAATGGCCTCAATTCACCAGTAAAAGAAGCAGAAAGGAAGAGCAGATAAAGAAAGAAAATCCAACAATATGCTGCATATAAGAAACACATTTAAATCAAAAGGAAATAAATAGACCGAATGTCAAAGGATGGAAAATAATACTCCATGCAACAGGAACCCAGATAAAAGTGAATATAGATATTCTGGTTTATAGTAATGTCAACTTCAACCCAAATGAGATTAAAAGAGACCAAGAAGGCCACTACATACTTAGGGGAAAACTGCAAGAGGAAGAGATAATAATTACAAATATATAAGCACCTAATGTAGAAGCACCTAACTATATAAGACAAGTATTAACAGACATGAATAATCTAATGAGCAATAACATCATTGTATTGGAGAATTTTAACAACCCATTGAAACAAAGAGATTGATCAACCATGAAAAAAATGAGCAAAGAAATAATAGAAATAAACCAAACTTGTGAAGAAATTCACTTAGCAACCCTTTACAGAGTGTTCTACCAAGCAACATCTGGATGCACATTTTTCTCAGCTGCACATAAGATGTTCTCCAAAATAGATCATGTGTTAGCACATAGAACATACTTAAGTAAATGAAAAGAAATAAAAATTATCCGATGTATATTATCTGACCATAGTGCAATGAAACTGGAAGTTAGTGACAAAAGAAATAGTAAAAGCTCTATAAACACATGGAAACTCAATAAAACCATCTTGAACAATCAATGGATCATAGATGAAATGAAAGAAAAAGTAAACAATATTCACAATTAAACAAAAATGCGGGGGCCGGGGAGATGGCTCAGTGGAATAAGTGCTTCCTAGGCAAGCACAAGGGCCTGAGTTCAATCCCCGGTTCCGGTAAAAAAAAAAAAAAAAAAATGCAGACACAACTTACTGGAACTTGTGGGATGCAATGAAATCTGTCTTAAGA
>NW_004524785.1:967209-970801 GCF_000260255.1 Octodon degus | reverse complement strand
GCGCAGGGTAGCAGGAAACTCTCCGCACACTCCAATAGTTGATTTTTAAAAACTGAAATATTACTAAATTTCTATAAGAATGGCTAAAAAAGAAATACTTTAATGCTATAGTGATATTTTTTGCACTGAACCTCTGTTGCTACTCTCCTTAGCTTTCCTTTAATGATGCATTTATTTCTTCAATGTCTTTTAATTTCATTATTGCTTTAATTTCATTATTACTCTAGAAATACTCATAAGAGGGATGAGTTTTCCATATTCATATAATTATGACTGAAAGTAAATAGGAAACAGGCCTCACAGTGAGCGCTGCCCAGGACGTGCACATTCAGGCATTCTGGTCGGGATGGAACTGCTCTGCTATGCAGGGACCAGCCGGCTCCCCTCCATGCACCTGCGGTACACAGCAGGGTGCTGGAAGCTTTGGCCTTCTCTACAGTGAGGCAACTGGGTGAGAGCGAGAGAGAATGATGGCAAGAGAACAGGTGTTACCAATGTTATGGGAATAGAAGCCATTAGGAAAGATGATTTCTCCCTTTACAATGGGGTTTTGTTTTTATTATGAGAGTGAAAAATCACCAAAGAGTGAAGGTGAAAGAGAAGGAGATAGAGAGAGAGAGATAGAGAGAGAGACAGAGACAGAGAGATAAAGTTAGAGAGAGAGAAAAGAGAGAGACCGAGACAGATCAGAGAGATTTTTCTCTAATGATCCATCTGCTTTTTTATTTGTAAAACCAATGCTCTTGTGTGATTTTGAGAACTCTGGGAGCTCGTAAGGCACCACGGAGACACTCCTTGGTGCTTGCATCCTTGCGGTGTTCCGAGAGTTCAAACATTTCAAGCTCTCACTTTAGCAAGAGTTCCTGGAGGCAAGGAAATGAATTATCAGTCTGCAGGCCCTGGGAAAAGGACCGCACGAGCATAGTGATTTCCTTGAATTTTTCCAGTATGAATCATTCTTTGCTGCTGCTGCTGCTGCTGCTGCTGCTGCTGCTGCTGCTGCTACCTCACATTCTCTTCATTTTTCTGCTGGAAATCAGGTAATATAGATACTGTTATTGGTGTACCTTGTTTTCCACAGCAAGATCTGCAGCCAGAAGCACAGAACAAATGCAGATACTGGGGTGCTAGGCTGTGTCAGTCACCGCTTCCACAGGGTTGAAATCTCTGACAGCTACGACTTCATGGAGGAGAGGTTTGCCTGGCTGCGGCTTCAGAGACATTAGTCCACAGTTGGCTGCCTGCAAAGCACAGAGATGGTGTTGTGGATTGTGAGGAGCAGGGCCATTGTCTTCCTTCTAGCTGGGAAGCAGAACCCAGCCAGAGAGCACCAGCAGGAGACAGATCTTCAAAGGCACACTCCTGGCTACCCTACCTGCCACAGAACATGCAGCTGGGTGTATCAGGGATTTGTCCACTGACGAGTATAGAATCCCCACCATCCAGCAACCTCTCTGGTGTCTCTCAACCTAGTAAAACTCACAATTAAGGTTCAGTGCACACAGGCTTTGGGGCAAAGGTGAGCCCTAAATATGAGGGGCAAAAGTGAGCCCATGATACGGATGCACGCTGTATTATGAGAAGTGATTTCACATATTCGTTTATTTTGCAGCACCAGGGATTGAACTTGGGACCTTGCGCTTGCCAAGCAGGTGCTAATGCCACGGAGCTATCTTCCCTGCCCCATTAGATGTGATTTCAAAGACATATTTATTCCTGCAATCTCATTTTACACATTCCCTTTTAAATTTGTATTTCAAATCTGTAGGAAGTTTTCTCCATCTCTAGCTCTATTTATCCATTATTATTTATGATGTAAATGTAAGAGTGAAGAATAAGTGGGGAGGTGGCTTAAGGAACCAGTTATTTCTCGTCCTTCCAGGGAGCACAGCTGAATGCAATGCTCATCTGAGTCCAACTGTCAATTCATTGGCTTAGTTTACATGACAATCTGGATGTGTTATGACATTAATTTGCAATGGTTTCAGACATAAATAAACCATTTTTTAATTGGAGTTTTAGATTTTGACCCTTCACGTACAACGAACTTCACATTCACACAGTTTTTTTGGCTTTTTAGTTCACTTAATTCTCACAACTGATATTGAAATCAAATAAGCATTATCTCCATTATTCACAAAAGGAAGCTGCCATGACTTTAATGGTGCCCAATGTTTGTTCTATTCCTAATATTTTGGCTGTCTAGGTGGGTTAGTTGCTGTTTTACCCTTGAATACCAAGCCATAGTCCTTATAATCCTAAAGTATGGGTACTATTGCCCTGGTGTGCTTTAATAGAACCTACAGTGAATGGCTTAAATGTTTAAAGAACCTCACTCACTCCAAAACAACTGTTTATTGATATGGTTCCATGGTTTGATTTTCTAGGCTTGCACACTTGAAGAAATTGTAAGCTTGGGAGGGTAAAGAAGCATGAATACTGTGCCAGAAAAAACTGAAGGGTCAGAAGCTTGTCCTTGGGATAAAGCTCTGAGAAGCGCAGTCAAGCATGCATTGGAACTCTTACAATTTTCTGAAGCTCCAGAAAGTCAAGACTTCATACAGCCACAAGCCTTGTCCTTGATGTGTTCTGGAGCCAGGCAAGTGTTCTGTCTGGGTTGAAGTAGAGTGGGAAGAAGTTATTGTTTGGGGATATTGTCCCCAGCTCCATCACTTATTCACTGCAGAAATTTGGTTAAATTGTTTGATACCTTTGCCTGGGATTCATCTTTTATGAAGTGCAAAACTCACTGTGCGCGCGTACACACACACACACACACACACACACACACACACACGCACACATTTTTCTCTTGCATTTACATCATAAATAATCATGAATAAACAGAGCCAGAGATGGAGGGAACTTCCTAGAGTTAAAGCAGGAAAAGTCAGACAGTAGAAAATTCATTGTATTTTGGCTTGGAACAGTAGATAATGTAGGATTAAGAGAACTTAAAGAAATAGCACATTTTGTCCCTTCGAGCAATTGCAAAACAATATTAAGATTAGGAATAATAGCTGGGTGTAAATCACAGACCTATAATCCCAGCAGGTTTTTTTGTTTGTTTGTTTGTTTTTTGTTTGTTTGTTTTTTTTACCAGGGATTGAACTCAGACACTTCCACTTGCCAGGCAAGTGCTTATTCTACTTATTCTACCCAGCCCAATCCTAGAAGTCTTGAGGGAGAAGTTCTGCAGTGAATTTGTAGCATAGGCTACATAGTGAAGTCAAAGCCAGATTATACTGCATAGTGAGACCTTGTCTCAAAAATAATGAAATACAATAAAATATTTGAAATATTATTAACAACATTTGATATCTACTGGTTCCCTAGAAAATAAGTATATGGGGGGCCTGCTGGTCAGCTCAGTTGTTTAAGTGTCTGCTTATGCAGATGCAGTCAGGCCCAGGATACCGTGGTTTGATCCCCAGCTCCACATGTCTTACTAGACCAGCCCTTAAGGCAGCCAGAGCCAGCCAAAAGATAATCCTTCTCAACTTTTGGGGACCGGGAAGATAGCTCAGTTGAATAAGCACTTGCCTACCAAGCACAGAGTCCTGAGTTCAATCCCCAGTGCCGCAAAGAAAAA
>NW_004524785.1:961220-967109 GCF_000260255.1 Octodon degus | reverse complement strand
AAAAAAAAAAAAAAAATGCAGACACAACTTACTGGAACTTGTGGGATGCAATGAAATCTGTCTTAAGATGGAAACTTATAGCAACAAATTCTAACATCAGGAAAACAGAATGAGCCCAAATAACTGATCTTATGCTACACCTCAAACTCCTAGAAAAAAAGATGAGCAAGTCAAGTCCAAAGCCTAAACAAGGCAGGAAATTATAAAGATCAGAACATAAATAAATACAATGGAGAAGAAGAAAATAATACAAAGAATTAATGAGTCAATGAGCTGGTTCCTTGAAAGAATAAATAAAATTGAAGAACCCCTAGCCAACCTCATTTAAAAAAGGAAAGAAAAATTCAAATTCACACAATGAGTAATGAAAAAGGTGAAATCATTAAAGACTCTATAGAAATTGAGAACATTATCAATACTTACTTCCAAAGTCTTTATTCACACAGAATGGAAAACACAGAAGCAATGGACAGATTCCTAGATACATATGAACTACCAAAGCTAAATCAAGAAGATATAAAAATTCTGAATAAACAAATATCAGCCAATGATGTTGAAAATATAATAGAAAACCTGCCAATAACAACAATAAAAAGCCCAAGTCTTAATGGATTTACAACTTAATTCTACAAGAAATGTATGGACTACCTAATGCTAACACTTTTCAAACCCTTTAATGAAATTGAAAGTGAAGTAATTCTTCCAAACTCTCTCAGATATGCAAGTATTACTCTGATACCAAAACCAGAGAAGGATCAATCAAAAAGGGGCTGGGGAGATGGCTCAGGGGAATAAGCGCTTCCCTGGCAAGCACAAGGGCCTGAGTTCAATCCCCAGTTCTGAAAAAAAATCATCCAAAAAAAGAGTACTACAGTCAGTCTTCCTAATGAACATAAAAGCCAAAATCCTCAATAAAATATTAGCCAACAGAATATAGCAAATCATCAAGAAGATTAAACAGCACAACCAAGTGAGATTCATCCCAGGAATGAAAGGATAGTTCAATATATGCAAAATAATAACTGTAATATACCACATCAACAGAGCCAAAGACAAAAATCACATTATCATCTCAATAGATATAGAAAAAGCTTTTGACAAAATCCAACACTCATTCAAAATGAAAACACTACAGAGAACTGGAATAGATGGTCTTTACCTCAACCTGATAAAAGCTATCTATGACAAACCAAGAGCCAACATCATCCTTAGTGGACAAAAATTGAAAGTAGTCACTTTAAAATCAGGAACATAACACGGATGCCCACTGCCATGTATTCATTATAGTTCTGGAAACATTAGCCAAAACAACTAGACAATGAAAGAAATAAAAGTAATAATGATAGTAAAGAAAGAAGGGAAACTATCATTATTTGCAGATGACATGATACTGTATATAGAAGGCCCCAAAGACTCCACTAAGAGGCTTCTAGATTTAATAACTAAATTCAGTAGCATAGCAGGATACAAAGCCAACACTCATAGATCAATTGCATTTTTATACATAAACAATGAAGAATACACACAGAGAAATTATGGAAACCATGCCTTTCACAATAACACAACCAAAAATGAAATACTTAGGAATCTATCTCACAAAGGAAGAAAAAGATTTATATGGTGAAAATTATAGTATGCTGAAATAGATATCAAAGAGGATTTCAGAGAATGGAAAAAAGTCCCTTGATCCTGGACAGGAAGAACCCACATTGTGAAGATAGTAAACCCAAAATTGTTATACACAATGTATTAATTATTGTAACTGTCCTACTAATCTGTTTTGAAACTATCTCATTGTTATCTCTTTCTCAATAAAGTTAATATAAAAATTGTTATACAGATTCAATTCAGTCCCAATGAAAATACCATAGTATGTCTCATGGCTCTAGGAAAAAAAAAACTTTCTTAAAATTTATCTGGAACCAGAGGAGACTTAGAATATCAAAAGCAGTCTTGGGTAACAAAGGAAAGACTGCAGACATCACAATTCCTGACTTGAAATTATAGTATAAAGCTACTGTGATAAAATAAGCATGGTAATGACAAAAAAAATACTTGAAGATCAATGGAACAGATTAGAAGTTGCAAACACAGCTGTTCATGTGGAACTATTCATCCTCCTTATCTTTGACAAAGGGGCCAAACATGTTCACAGGAAGAAAGATACCATGTTTAATAGATGTTGCAGGAAAAACTGGCTTTCCACATGTTGAAGGCTGAAAAGAGACCCATGCTTAACATCTCGCACAAAGCTACAGTCAAAATGGGTCAAAGATTCAAATATTAAAATGAAATCTATAAGTTTTCTTGGAAGTGAAAGTAGGTAGAAACTTTAAGGACAGAGACTAGGAGTGGTGGCACATGCCTGTAATCCCAGAATTTGAGAGGCTGAAAACAGGAGGATCACTATAATTCTGATCTGTGTAGTGAGACCCTATAGAATCTGTACTAAATATGTTTTAAAAAGAAACCTAAATGGCATAGATGTGGGTAAGAGTTTATGAACAAAAATCAAAATGCACAAGAAATACTTCAAAGAATCAACAATTGGGGTCTCATCATTTTGAAAAGTTTCTGCATTCCAAAAGAAATCACCAACAGAGCAATAGGAAACTCAAAGTGGGATACAATATTGCAGACTGTCCTTCAGTCAAAGCACTCTTATCAGAATATATATAATTTTTTTAAAAGGTCACCAAAATTCAAAGACCCAATCCAAAATTGGCACCTGAGATGAATATACACTTCATAAATGAAGAGACACAAAACTGGCAAATAAATATAGGAAAAACTGTTCAACATCATTGGCCATTCAAGAGTTGCAAATTAAACCAGCACTTAGATATGACTTTATGCCAGAAAGAATGGCTATCATCAAGAATACAATCAATAACATATGATAGAGAGGCTGCATGGAAAAGGAACCCTTCTCCATTGTTGGTGGGAGTGCAGGGGGTGCAACCATTATGGAAACCAACATGGAGATTCGTTAAATAGCTAGGTGTGGAGGTCCCATTCAGGCCAGCTATTACCCTCTGGGTATTTTTCCAAAAGAACTGAAATCATCATACAGCATTGATATGTGTGCATACCTGTTTATAGCAGCACAATGTGTCATAGCTGAATTTTGCAAACAACCTAAATGTCCGTCAACGAGGAATGGATAAAAATTATATGGGATTTTTACACAATGGAGTATTATTCAGCTATAAGAAAAAACAAATTTAAGGCTTCTGTAGATAAATGGATGCAGCTAGCATCTATACTGGTAAGTGAAATAAATCAGATCTACATGTGCAAACATAGATAGTGCTCACTATTGTAAGAATTTGAAAGAGTAATTAAAATCTAAAAGGTACAATAGATACTGTGAAAGGGAAAGAAATGTTCTAATGGGAAGGGAAAAGTTGGACCAGGAAAAGAGAAAATCTATGAAAGGAAAAATATATTTAGGTATGTATGCAGAATATTTTAGATAATTGTATTGTCGATTTCTGCTGGTCTTTAGAAAGGGACAGCTATTGCTTAATGTTTTAAACTTGATTTCTTTCTTTTTTTCCTCTTTTGAATTTCTTATAACTTCTTGTTATTGTGTGTGTGGCTTCTTTTTGTTTGTTTGTTTTTGTTTCTTTCTTTTTTTTTTTTACAAAGAATCTCACATGTTTATATCTGGTAATGTAAACAACTAGTTTAAAGAGAGTATTATGTAATACAGCAACTTATGTTGAATTTCTATTACTTTGCTTATTGAAATCTTGTATTTTTCTAACCCTTTTTTGTTTATATCTCTATTTTGTATTCTTTAAAAAATAAAAACATAACAACAATTTTTTTAAAAATGAAACAATGAAAAGAATACAAATTTGTGGCAGACAGTTATAGAATTGCTGATACATTTTTATCATTAAATACATATTAAAGAAGAAGCTAATTCTGTACTAGAAAAGAAGATAATCTAAAAATCAGTCATCTATATTATGACTTCAGTGCCATAGGAAAAAAGAAAGAATGATTTCATGAAGAGTAAAAAAGAAAATAATCACAATGAGGAGGAGAAATCAATGAAACTAAAAACAGAAAAATAGGGCCAGGGAGATAGCTCGGTAGAATAAATGCCTGCCTGGAAAGTGCAGGTTCCTGAGTTTAATCCCCATTACTGCAAAAACAAAATGTAAAACTCGTTGTTTAAATTCTCTTTACATTAAAAAATGCAATTGATGAAATAAGATACTTTTCTTTGAAAGGCTCAAAAATATTGACCAAACTTGGTACAAGAAAAAAAAGAAGAAGAAGACAAACAAGTCTGATGAGACTAACAAAGAGAAAAAGAACAAGAAAGGAAACTGAATTCATATCAGAACTCAAGTGTGAGGAGCCAGCGCATAAGGAAGGAGCACGGGAAGACCACTCTGCGGAGCGCGAGCATTTGAAAATGGCACACACCTTGAAAGACTGCAAACTGCCAGATGCAAGTAACAAAAAATGAGTAAATTGACTTAGATTATGTCTTTCAAGAATGAATTTAAAACAGTAGCAGTCAAAAAACCAATCCATAATTCCATTTGAATTTATTGAAGAAGTCTACCATATATTTAAAGAAAATTGAGCAGAAATTATACTAATATTTACCAGAAAATAGAACAAAGGATATTTCTTAATTCATTTTTATGGAACTGATACTATGCTCATACCAAAACCCAACAAAAATAGTACAAAATAAACAAACTATAGACCAATGTAATCATCACTATAGATATAAAATTCATTGGCAAAGCATTAGCAAATTGAATTGGAAATATATAAAAAGAATTATACATAATGATAATTATAGCTGGAGGTAATTCTTGTTTATTAATGATAAACTGATCTTATTGATGTGCTGATTCTGCTTTCAAAATTAATCAATTTAATTCAACAGGCAGCAGAAAAGAATCAAATAATTATATCAAACAAGCATAGAAAGCATTTAGCAAAATTCAACACCATGTTAAGGATTTTTAGTAAAATAGGAATAGAGAGCAAACTGTCTCAAATTGATAAAATTTTCAGAAAACCTGTGTGTTAACATTTTACTATAAACAAAATTCTCTCTAGAACAAGAGCTTTAGATTTCATCATTCTTACTTAGTACCGAATGACCTATACTTTACAATAGTAAAAAAAGAAAATAAACAAAAATATTATTAAAGGAAGAAATAATATATTGGTAGATAATTACCTAGCAGAAACTCCCAAAGAATCTGCAAAGCAATATCTAAGGCTAATGAGTTCACCAAGGTCACAGGATAGATCAATTATACAAGATCAACTGTACAAATCAATTGAATTTTTAAGTACTTTCCATAAACATATGAAGACATATTTTTAAAATGCATTGTCATTTAAAGTTGCTGATAAAAGAGAAACAAGCATAAATATAATGAAATATTTATAGGACTTTTGTGTTGAAAATTACTAATGAAAGAAATCAAATATAACATATCTACATAGGCTGTGATTAATTGAAGAATGAATAAAAAACATGAAGATAAAATGCATTCCACATTTATACAGAAGTTTAACATAATTCTTATAAAACCTATTCAAGATTTTTCTACACACACAATATTATTCTAAAAAGGACCAGGAGGGCCGGTGGTATAGCTCAGCAGACTAAGCGCTTGCTTAGGTAAGCTCAGGGGCCAGGGTTCAATACCTGGCTCTGCCTGCCATGCCTGCCCCGCCTTCAGGTGTGCTGAGCAGGCAATGGAGTCTGGACGTGGTGGCGCGCCCTGTAATCCCAGCACTTGGGAGGCAGAAACCAGGAGAATCGCTAACTAATGTAGGCTATGTAGTGAGACCCTGAACAAAAATAAATAAATAAATAAATAAATAAATAAATAAATAAAT
>NW_004524785.1:949109-951740 GCF_000260255.1 Octodon degus | reverse complement strand
GACCAGCCCTTAAGGCAGCCAGAGCCAGCCAAAAGATAATCCTTCTCAACTTTTGGGGACCGGGAAGATAGCTCAGTTGAATAAGCACTTGCCTACCAAGCACAGAGTCCTGAGTTCAATCCCCAGTGCCGCAAAAAAAAAAAAAAAAAAAAGAAAGAAAAGAAAAAGAAAAAAAAAAAAGAAAGAAAATAAGTATATGAACACATTTTCTAAACTTTTAGTAGTTTCTGTTAAAATAAGAACTATTTTTTCAAACTTTTGTGGAAATAAATAATATGACAGACAAGTCAAAAGACAAACACAGCAGAAACTCAGGAACCAAGAGTTCTCTAATGACTCACTGAAATAAACTGATTTCTCAGCTTAAAGGGAGGCCCTTGTATATTATGATTGTCTCAGTCACTCTTCTCTCATTGCTGAGACAAATACCCAGCATGCAAAATGGAGGAAGGAAACCCCACAGTTGGTAGAGGTTTCAGTCCATATTCAGCTGGCTCCCAGGAAGAGACCTTTCATGGTGGCAGCAAAGAGCAACAGCAAAAAGAGTGGCTGTAGCTCATGCAAACTACCTGCCCCAGGGCAGGTACAGCATCCACACCCACAATAATCAATCACAAACTCCAGAAGTCACCCCATGACTGCAATAGGCTTTGGAGTGGGACACCTAGACACAAACCATAACAGTGATTGACCATACTACCTATGTTAATGGTTATAAACCACAAAATGAATATTATGATCATTTAGATTATAGTTTCTATTTTTGTCCATCTTTTATGAAGCATGGAACAATTGACAGTAAAAAGTAAAAAGTAGATCGTCTGATTTTCTCTCTCTTTTGTCTCATTTCTTTCCTTCCTTTTTTCTTTCCTGACTTTCTTCCTTTCTTCTTCTTAAGTTTTATTTTTCATAGCTAGTGTCAACTAGAATTCAAGATGTTTCTTTTTGAGACATTCTAGACAGTTAACTGTTTTGACATTGTAACTTGGATAATTAGTAACTCCACTGGCAATTTCTTACTAAACACCTACTAAGTTAAGCCCTGAGTGAGATAAAATGAAAGCAAATATTACTTCTTATCCAGCAACACCTGATAAATTTAGTAAGGAAGAATATTATCATAGTATTTTTAAAATCGTTTTAGAGATTATCACTTTCAATATTCATATTTCACTATCATCATAGCATAACATTGTTAATAATTACCTTTCTACAATATAATGAAACTTAGAGAATAGGATGTCTGTAATGACTGACAAGAATAAGAATTCAGATAAAAGTGGAAGCACAGCTTAGGATGAGAAAATGTAATGGGGGATTTATTAGAGTCTTGAGTCGAGGTCATCTTGTGTGGTTACGGAAAGATACCAGAAACTGACTTCAAGTTAATTTGTAATAAAGTAATTGGGTTCAGATTAGACTGGAGGAAAACTCTGACCACATAAAATTCATATTCAGTGACCACCATGTGACAAACCATACAGGTTGATACAGGTAGAGAAAAGACAGTGTAGGACAGGTAGAGTGGAGACAACAGAGCGTGAACCAACACACGTGAAGCTGATGAAGTAGTAATGAACCAGATAGAAGGCGCTACATATTGTATGGAGGGCTGTAGACTTCACATCAAGGGTGGTTATGGCTTGTGCGTAGATGTTGCCCCTCTCCCTCTGAAGCCTCATGGGGCCATAGGCTGGGCTTTTCAGAAGTGGCTGGGTCTAGAATGGGTAACTTACTCATGGTACAATGCTAGGATTAAAGGCGCTGTGATTAAGGGTGTGCAATTGCCAAATCAGTTCCCTGATTGGTTTGGGAACACCCTAATCCCAGTAAACTGAATACAACATAAGGGACAGGAAGAGGCTTCTTGTCTCTCTTCTCTGCTTTCTTCCTCCTGCCATGAACTGTTCTGTACATGACTCCTCTGCCAAGCCACCCTACCATGATTATAGTCCATTACGGACTGAAACCTCTACAAACTGTGTGTTAAATAAACCTTTCCCCTTTCTAACTTTGATTCTCAGGTATTTTTGTCTCAGAAACAAGGAAAGTCACTAAGACAAGTGTAGTGGGGAATTATTACGAGTTTTAGACATGAAGGTGACATGATTTTAAACTAACAGTTGACTATACAATATTGCATTTGCTAATATCATGTGTTATAGCTGCCTAAATAGAGATTTATTTAGCATAGAATCTGACCATTGCACTAGGGACATGGAGAGAGACAATACTACAAATTGCTACGATTTCCATGTGGATGATAGAAAGCAAAGTTGTAAAGACAGAAAATAGAAGGTGCAGTGGTATAAACAGATATGGAAGTTTTTTGTCAGTTTAATGATTCTGCCAGGGAATAGAATGTAATGTGCGAGAAAGAGCAATAGTAGGAGCCCTTGTTTCTGTGTTTGGCATGTGGCAATTTTAACTACCTGACTGGTAGAGCAGTCTCCTATGAAGTCTTAGAATTTTTGGTATAAATGTGGAAATGGGCAAGTTGAATCTGAAGGCTGGTGTCCATAATGTTGCTCTGGGAACTTATAAGATTGACTGACAGGCTGGGGAGATGGCTCAGTGGAATAAGCACTTCCCTGGCAAGTGCAGGAGCCTGAGTTCAATCCCCAGTTCTGA
>NW_004524785.1:946367-949009 GCF_000260255.1 Octodon degus | reverse complement strand
AAAAATAAAATAAAATAAAAAAAAGATAGATAGATAGATAGATAGATAGATAGATAGATAGATAGATATGCATACAATAGAAAACCAACAAAAATGCATTCAGTGAATTTTTGAGAAAGTGGTGAAGGTGATTCAAAGGAGGAAAGACAGTCTGTAGAACTTTTGTAGCTGGGGTGAGGAGACACCCTCCTAGAGAAAAACAACCTCAGTCTAATAGCACATATAATATAAAAGATTAACTCAAAATGGATCATGGATTAAAATGTAAAATATAAACTCTCCATCCATTCTTCCAAAGTTAGGGGATCTAACTGTGGTGGTTAACCAAGCTGACCAACTGGATTGGTTTGAGCGATGCCTGAGAAAGTAGGAAAGGACATTCAGGGGGGTCCTGGGCCTGTGATCTTGGATATCATATGTGGTCTGTGGTCCCTCTTCTGCTTGTAGATCAGACACCAATACTCCAGAAGTAAAAACTAAAAAGGAGAATGGGGTGGTGTGGGGAGATAGCTCAGCAATCTAAGCTCCTGCCTGGCAAGTGCAAGGACCTGAGTTTGATCCCTGGTACTGCATGCTGAGCCAGCCGCAGAACACAGGTCGTGGTGTCGCATGCCTGCAATTCCAGCGCTGGGGAGGCTGACACAGAAGGATCACTATGAGTCTGAGCTGCATAGTAAGATCCTATAACAAATCATTAAATAAATGAAAAGCAATTTTTTTTAAAAGGAGGGAATGGGTAAATAAGAAAAATATTTCTTTGCAAATAAATTCTCCTCATAATGCAGTATATATCTATATGGTACCTGGGATCCAACTCAGGTCCTTGGACTGGCCAGGCAGGCACTTAGACAACCGAGCTATCTCTCCAGCCCTAAAATTTAATTTTTGGATCGTACCACTGAGTTATTCATTTTACCACTAACTGTTAGTTAACCATGTACTTATATAGATACTGCTAAATTCCACAGCTTTAAACACAGAAAATTAATGGACCAGATCTTCCGTTGTAATAAGCAGAAGACAATATATATTCAGTATCTTTTATTGACACTTGAGGTCTCAAGCTTTATGAAAAGCTGAAATATTCAATATTTTACAATTTTCTCCCATTATGCTTTTGTTTCTTATAAATACAGTGTAGCTTCCAGACACAACTTCAACACAAGTCTCTACATAATCACCACAGCAGAAAGTACATGACTTAAATCCACTAGACCTGAAGTTTGGGGACCTGTACTATTTAGCGTTATTTTGGGGCTGATAGATAGCTCCGCAGAATAGCACTAGCCTGGTAAGCACAAGATTCTTAGTTTGAGTCTTGATATGAAAACAAAACAAAACAAAAACCACAAAAATAAAACAAAATAAGAACTGATTTTTTTTTTTTTTTTTTTTTTTTTTTTTTTTTTTTTTTTGACAACCGGTCTCACTACACAGATTGGACTCATAGTGATGCTCCTGTTTTCAGCCTCCCAAGTACTGGGATTACAGGCACAGGCACACCACCACACCCAGTCTCATTTGTGGCTCAGGGTGCCCTGGGGGCAGAGATGGTACAGCAAGCTGGGGATCGAACCCCTTCCTGAGCCTAACTAAGCAGACGCTTTAGTCCGCTGAGCTATCTGGCTGGCCTGAATTTAATCTTAATTGTGAATTTGACTCAATTGATTAAGAGACTGCTAGAGAGGAGCTTATATTATGAACCCTATCAATAATCCAGGGGTCAGGGAGAAAGTCTGAAGGGGACCTCAGCAGCACTCGCTCTCCAGCCGACAGGTGGTGGGCCCAACCCTTCCAGCTTTTTTTCTGCACTTTCTGCTCCTCAGAGACCTGCAATTGAGCAGCACTGCT
Organism: Octodon degus; assembly: GCF_000260255.1. Taxonomy (NCBI): domain Eukaryota; kingdom Metazoa; phylum Chordata; class Mammalia; order Rodentia; family Octodontidae; genus Octodon; species Octodon degus. The sequence goes on along the minus strand of NW_004524785.1, from coordinate 947,158 downwards.
GAGCCATTTCCTTCTGCTTTGCTTCATCTAGGAGTCAGCCTCCCGCAGGCTGGAACTTCTGAAGCCTTTCATTTGTAGGTGTCAGACGCTGATAAGTTCTTGGATGGAAGAGCAACTCAGTACATTATTACCAAGCAGAGCGATTGCAGGTTTTACATATGTAAACAGCACAATGTAAGAACAAAACAAAACAAAAAATTTTCTGAATTCAAGTAGACAAGCTACAGAGTGGCATGAAATATTGTCAAGCTACATATTCAAAAAACACTTAAAATGCAAAATATAAAGTACATTTCAAAACCAGACAATGAAAAAGATATCTATTAAGAAAATGGGAAAAATACATGTTGTAATATTTCATCAGAGAGAATATGCAATATAAAATAAATGAATGGAAAGTTGTTACAAATCATTAGCTATCCGGAAAACAGGAACTACTGGCACAATAACATATTACTGGGCCTGCGGAGATAGCTCGGCAGTCTAAGCACCTGTTGCCAAGTGCAAGGACCTGGGATCAATCCCTGCTATGGCATGCTGCCCAGCCCGGGCATTGAGCCGACCACTGAAACGGCATGGTGGCACATACCTGTAATCCCAGCGCTGGGGAGGCTGAGACAGGAGGATCACTACAAGTCTGAGCTGCATAGCAAATAAATAGTTGATTTTTATTTTTTATTTTTTATTTTTTTTTCTACAGTTTTATTGATAAACAGATAGCAATGAGACAGTTTCAAATCAAATCGGAAGTACAGTTTCAACAAATAATACACTGCATATATTCTTCTTAG
>NW_004524785.1:939017-942217 GCF_000260255.1 Octodon degus | reverse complement strand
GAAGATTAGACAGTACAGTACGAGAGGTTGCAGAGTGTGGGGGTTGCGAGATAACTCAGCAGACTAAGTGCCTGATTAGGAAAGCTCAGGGACAGGGGTTTGATCCCCAACACTGCAAGGCAAGGTCAGTGCCACCACTGGGCTTGCTGAGCTGCCAGTGAGAGTGGATGTGGTAGTGCAGGCCTGTAATGCCAGCACTTGGGAGGCTGAAAACAGGAGGATTGCTAGGAGTCCAAGCTGCATAGTGAGGCCCTGTACCAAATACATTAAAAATTTTTTTGAAAAAAAACAGGGCCCTTGGGCTGGCCAAATAGCTCAGTGGGTTAAAGAGCGTGCTTAGGCAGTGTGCAGTGGCTGGGGTTCAAACCCCCACATACTGAGCCGGTCCCACCCCTGGAGCATGCTGAGATGGCGATTGAGACTGAGCATGGTGGTGTGAGCCTGTAATCCTAGCTCTTGAGAGGCTGAACATAGGCAGAAACAAACAACAAAAAACAATAGGAGAGATTTGGGATGTGGGGAGAAAGATTTTTAAACCAGAATTAAAAAAAAAAAATTGTAACTACAAACAAAAGAAAAAAAATCACATGACTGGCCTAAGAAATGCCTAAAAATTTAGTAAAGCACAGTCCTGGGTATGTTTGTGGGGGGTTTTCAGTGATGACTGCATGTAGGTCAGCAAAAGGAGGGGAAAAGCACTCCCTTAGCTGTGGGTGAAGGAAGAAAGTTGGCCTGTTTGTTTACTTGTGCTATTTTTTGAAGATGTCTAGTCCACTTGAGTGGTCATGTTTGTACAGCCAGGGCCTTTGGCCAGCAGTGTCTACTCTCTTCAGTTTCCCAAAGTAGGCTCATGCCAGGAACTCTCAAGAGTGAGCTTCCATGCCTCTGACCCCGGACTAGTGCTGCATCCTTGAGCCCTTCGACTCTGCAACTTGCCTTCTTGAGCCAAGCAGTTATTGGTCTGCTGCAAAGACAGCAACTGTGAGTCCTTCAACTCTGACCTGTGCACCAACTAATAAATCCCCTTGCACAGCTCTGCGTATGCTCTCCATTGATTATTTCCCGGAGAACCCTAACTGATACAGATCACTTTTATACTACTGAACTTTGGCCTTTACTATCACCAAGAAATAGCAAAAAGAATACCACAGAGTGGAAGAATATACTTTAATTCCATAAATCAACAACTCCCATTCAGAAGACACTGTGTCATTTTGCCACATTAAATGCACTCATTTTATTTTCTGTAATATTCGGTTGTATGAAATCTTTGCAATATATCCATTCTGATGTTGCTAAACATTTGATTATCTCCAGTATTTGACTACTAATATTCAGCTATCATTTTAGCATTTATCTTTTGATGCATAGGGAAATTCTTTTCAACACAGCATGTATCTGAGTGAAACTACATATTCACAAATTTCAAATTTTTATGCTATAAATAAAAATTAAATTATGTCTTCTCATACTATATCATAAAAAGATTTGCAATTGCATATATTATTGAGTACTTAGATAGAAATAGATGTGTCACACGTCAATTGTGGGGGTTTAAATGGGTACAAACCTTTTGGAATATATTTTTGCACTATCTACCCAATGTGAGAGCACATGCATTTTTGGTCTTGGACAGCGGAGTAGAGGGAGGGAGCATGAATCATTACTGACAAAAATACAAGTGTGTTCCTTCCATTTCAACTTGTGGAGGTATATTTATGTTTTGTGTAATTTACCAATGTAAGTTATGTGTAAATATGTTAAAACATGCAGTTTATTTGATCCCTGGGCTCCTTTTAGCTTCTAATTATGGACTGATGAGTAAACTAGAGGGACCAGAAGTTTCTCAGTTAAAGTTTCCTATGTATCAAAATTTTCCTTTGTAGAGCTGGTGAGATAGCTCAGCAGTCTAAGCACCTACCTGGCAAGCACCAAGACCTGAGTTCGATTCCCCAGTATTGCCTGCTGTGCCAGCCCCAGAATCCTGGGCACTAGTCCTAAAACCAGGCATGATTGTACACTCCTGTAATCCTAGCACTGAGGAGACTGAGACAGGAGGGTAACAACAAGTCTGAACTGCATAGCAAGACCCTGTATCAAATAAATAAAATAAAAAAAGATTTTCCTTTGTAAAAATAAATGAAGGTATGCAAAATATTAAAAGAAATTTCTTATTCTTCACAGACTAACCCAGCACATTTGATTTAATTGCAGTGCACAAAATGATTAGCAGTTCATTTTATATATAGCTAGTATTTATGTTTTCAATTGGTGTAATGAAAATCTAAAATCATTAGTAATACTTTACATGCTAGATAGCATTCTCTCAGAAGTGATTTTCATAAATGAAACTATTGAAAGTGGTTTATAATGAGGAGCGACTACAAATCAAGTTATGGGTGATCTCTGTGACTTATAAAAAGCTAAACATTTATAATTACTGTACTTAGGATAGCAGTTGTGGGAAATGAGGCAGAGATGCAGATAGTGATGATAAGGACAGGGAATGGAAACACTTTTTAGAGAGACTCATCACAAAAGGATGTCAAAGGAAAATCATGTAACGTATAAGTGATTTTTTTTTTTTTTTTAGGAACATGACTCTTGTGAAATGGAATGTGCCAGTAACCTTAACAAGTACTTACAACTGAAAAGTCTGAACACTTTCTAAAGTTAAAGAATATTCGAAGAACATTAGTGAGAGTTGCACACATTTCAATAAAGCTGTTGCTTAACTTGCAAAAATCATTCCTCCAGGTTAGTACAACCTTGGGTGAAAAAAAAAGCGTGCTCAGTAAAATAGAACTCAGAAACAAAGAAAGTACCAGAAAGTGAAGAGGTAGACAAAACATTCCCCCCTCGCACGCCTTGCTATTGTTTTACCCACCTCTTCAATCACTTCTCCCTGAGGCACCTTCACTGGTGCTGCGTGTCTCTGTATTAATATTCATACTCGAGGAATGTCTGAGTCTCTCCATTGTGTGAATGACAGCTGGATTTGAAAAGACAGCAAGAGTGAGAGCAAGAGCCAGAGAGCACAAAAGTAAAAAGTAACTAGAATGTAATTATTTCAACAAATAGCGCACTTTGAACAAGCCCTCTGTGAGACATCAAAGAATTCTACCAATTGGGTGTTAAATATAAACCGGTGAAGCCCCACTTCATTTGTAGAACAAAGGTAATATCTGCAGTTTTGTTCT
>NW_004524785.1:931325-938847 GCF_000260255.1 Octodon degus | reverse complement strand
AACATTAAATCCCTCTCTTTTAGCTACCTCATTTCTGGAGTTCTATTGTATAGTACAGTGATTACAGTCAATAACAGGGATGTAATGTATTAAAGGATAGAGTCATAGATGCTGGGAATCTTGTTTTTCTCATTCATTGTCTAATCTTCCAAAACTCTGTTAATGATTTGCTTATCATAAAGCCTCAATAGCTGAACAATAAATTTAATCTCATGGAATACTGTATCAGGGTTTTTTTTTATTTGAGGAAAAGATATTAAATATAGTAAGTGGGCACCTTGCCTTGAAAACAGCCAGGGAGATTGGCAGCTCTAGCCCCTTCCCCCAGCGTTTCTCTTCCCCGGCCCCCTGTGTTTGCTGTTTCTGGATGACCCTCCATATCCTGAAAACTGCCTGAGAAACGAGCTAGGTTAGCACTCACTGCCCCAGCCTTCCTGCCAGAGCTGCAAAGTCCAGGTACCCCTCCTCACCCTGAAGACCGATGGGAAGATGTAACTACCACAGCAAACTGTAGGCCTTCAGGAGCAATACCCTGTGCCAATCCACCATCAAGAGAGCCTTGCTTACCTTTGACCTGCACTCACCATCATCAGATACTTCTTGGAGTGCAGCTTGTCCCCTCTCCACAATGAGGTAGAAATCACATGAGCCCCATACAGCAGGAGCTTTGGCAATCCTACCCTGCCCTCTCATATTCTGGAGAGCCTTGATGACCTGTACCCAGCCCACGTACCAACATTGCAAAAAATGTCAAAATGAAGAACAAAAGGCAATTTCAGACCTCTGGCCAGCCCAAAAAAAGTCCAGCAGACAAAGTCATATAAGAACTTGGAAGTCACACACCTGAAATTTCTGAGATGATAGCAACTGAAGTAAAAGAAACAACTCCATAAGGCTAAGGAGGAAATCACATCAGAAATAATCTCTCAGGTAAAAAAAAGATGACAGCAATCATAAAACAATTGTTTGATACATCTAAAGAAGAAATAGATCATAAAAATAGAAGGGGCATTCCACCCAGCACCCAGGACCAGTGTAGGGGTGGAACCATCTGCACACCCATTCTCTGGATCTTCCTTCCAGCCAGTACCCAGAATAAGCATGTGTGTGGGACCACCCACCCTCCCATCTGAACTTGCATCATTAGACATGCCTGGTGTGGAACCCTGGGCCAGAACTCCTTGCAGAGAGGCTAGGGGCAAGACTAACACAACTAATCCAGAAGCTGAACATCTTGACAGAGTAGCACAGCAGGTTAACTTCCATAGGCTGAAGCAGGAAGAAGTGGACCACATAAGCCAGACACAAGCTACAACCACTGGGATGAGTTCAAAACTCATAGATACAGGGGCTGGTAAGCTGAGACACTTTGCTAGACCCAGATCTATGAAAGCACCCTCTCTCTTTCTCTCTTGATCAAGAGAGGGGGCAATAGGTAGCCAGGGTGAACTAGTCTGCTTGGAAGACCTCAGGTATATGAAAGGGAGGTGATCAGACAGATCTTAGGGGAACTAACTTAAATACAAATTCTCAATTTAGTATCTGTTTAGCTATACAGTCATAATGTTTGCTCTTATGGTCTAAAATACAAACCCATTAGTTACAAAAGCTTGTTAACTGCTAAATACCACTACCCATTATTACTGCTACTAATTATAGTTCTGTAATACAAAACTCTAACTGCCTTAACCACGTAATATCTCTGATTAATAATATCAGTAAGTGCTAAGGTAATAACAGCACCAAAGCTCTACACCAAAGTTCAAAGGACAGTGCTATACAAAATGACAAAGAGAAGGAGCAAAATGCATTCTCAGGCCATGAGCTCACTAAGAATAAATGCAGGAGACACTAGCATATAAGAAATTAGAAATCTCACATCTATAATCTCTGAAATAATAGCATCTGAATTAAAGAAACAACTGGAGAAAGGCATAGAGGCATTCAGATCAGAAATAATCTCTGAAGTTAAAAAGAAAAGAAATGATTACTATAATGAAAGAATTGCGAAATGCTTCTAAAGAAGACAATGATAAAAAAATAGAGAATACAAAAATGATAAAAATCCTTCAATATAGGAAAGAAACAGAATACATGAAGCCGATTCAAAAAGATATACAGGAAATTAAAACCTCAATCATAAGCTAACAAATCCATTTGAATGAAAGTGATGAAAGACTTTCAGACCTTGAAGACACCATTGCAGCTAGTGAAAAGCTAAGAAAAGATCTATCAAAAACAATTAGGATGCAGGAAAAAATAATTCAACATCTACAAGACAATGCAAAGATGAAAAATGTAATACTGATAGGCATCAATGAGAAAGTAATCAATACAAATGATATAAAAAGAATATGAGCAGAAGTAATTACAGAAAACATCCCAAATATGGGGCAACAATATGACATTAAATTAACCAAAGCATATAGAACTCCAAATAACATCAACCTAATTAAAACCACACCCAGAAATATAATAATCAGGATCCCAGAAATCCAGCACAAGAACAATACACTAAAAGCCACTAAAGAAAAGAAACAGATCACATTTAAAGGAAAACCCATCAGAATAATGGTAGGTTTCTCTTCACAAACCATCAGGTCAAGAAGAGCATGGAGCAAAGTACTACAAGTCTTGCAAGAAAACAAATTCCAATTCAGACTGATATACCCTGCAAAACTCACTTTCAAGTTTAATGGAGAAATGAAATACTTCCATAACAAAGAACAACTTAAGAATTTTATGATGACAAAACCACTCCTACACAGGCTATTAAAGATCTTCTAGAGAGGGAACAAAATGATCACTAATCCACAAAGGACAATGGAAAGAACCCAATAAATAAGGAAAATAAGTAAATACAGGAGAAAAAGAGGTATAAAACAGAGGGTAAATAACATGTCAATTGTAAATCAATATATCTCAATTACAACCATCAATATAAATGGATTAAATTGCCCAATTAAAAGAAATAGACTAGCACAGTGGATTAGGAAGCAAAACCCAACAATATGATGTATACAAGAAACACACTTAACTCATAAAGAAGTTCATAGGCTGAAAGTCAAAGAATGGAAAATGATACTACATACCCCAGGACATCAGAAAACAGGTGTAGCAATCTTGTTCACTGACAAACTGAACTTCAAACTAAGAATACTAAATGAAATAAAGAAGGTCACTATATACTGGTTAGGGAAAAAATCAAGAGGAAGAGATAGCAGTCATAAATATGTACACACCGAACACGGGAGCAGCCAACTATGTAAGACAAATCTTAATGGACATGAAAAATCTAATATCCAGGGCTAGCCAAATAGATCAGTGGATTAAAGCACCTGCTTAGGCAGACTCAGGGGATGGGGGTTTGATGCCCAGGCTGCCGTGCCAGCCCTGCCCACAGGGCACACTGAGATGGCAAGTGAGACTGAGAACAGTGGCACACAACTGTCATCCCAGCACTCAGGAGGTTGTAAACAGGACACTCACTATGTGTCCAATCTATGATCTACATAGTGAGATCCTGAACACCATGTATACCCTTCCTGAAAAATACAGAAAAAAAAATATATAGGAGGGGTGAAATAGAAAGACAACAACAAAAAGAAAAATCTAATATCCTAAACCACAGTATTAACAGACAAACTTAACACCCCCTTATCCAAATTAGATAATAGAGACAAAAAAATTGCAAAGAAGTGGCAGAACTGAACCAGAACTTTAAACAAATGGATTTAGTGAACATATACAGAGTGTTCCACCTAAACATAGCCGAATACGCATTCTTTTCAGCTGCACATGAGACATTTCCTAAATAGACTACATATTAGTCTATAGGTCATGTATAAGTATATTCAAGAAAACAGAAATTATCCCACATATATTATCTGACCACAGTGCAATGAAACTAGAAATAAATGACAAAAGCAACCAAAAAACAACCCCTAAATACATGGAAATTAAACAACACCATCCTCATCAATCAATGGGTCACAGATGAAATTAAACAATATCTATAATTCAATGGAAATTTAAGTGCAACTTATTGCAATTTGTGGGATGTAATGAATGTACTTCTTAGAGGGCGATTTATAGCTCTGAACTCACATATGGAAAATAGAATGGGAACAAATAAATACCCTCATGCTGCTAATCAAATGTCTAGAAAAAGAAAAGCAAACCAAGCCCAAAACCCAAACATGGGAGGAAATTATGAAAATTAGAGCAGAAATTAATGCAAATGAGATGAAGTAAACAAAACAAAGAATAAACAAATAAAAAAGCTGGTTCTTTGAAAGATTAAATAAAATTGATAAGCCCCTAGCTAACCTTATCAAAAAGAGGAGAGAAAAAACTGAAGTTCAAGCAATAAGGAAACAAAAGGGTAAAATTACCACAGACCTCACGGGAATTCAGAAGATCATCAATCACTATTTTGAGAACCTTGTCCCTCACAGAATCGAAGACACAGAAGGGACAGATTCCTAGAAAGGTACAAATTAACAAAAACTAAATCAACAAGATATAAGAACTCTCCATAACCCAATAAAATCCAATGACATTTAAAATGTCAAATAAACTTACCAAAAAAGACAAGCCCAGGTCTGATAGATTCACAGTTGAATTTTACAAGAAATTCACAGAAGATATAATTCCAGTACTCCTCAAACTCTTGAATGAAATTGAAAAGGAAGCAGTACTCCCAAAATCATTCCTGGAGGCAAGCATTATAATGACTAAAACCAGAGAAATATGGAACTAAAAAAAAAAAGAGAACTACAGGTCAATATCTATCATGCACATAGATGCAAAAATCTTCAATAAAAACATAGCAAATAGAATACAGAAAATCATCAATAAGATTATATACCAGGTAGAATTCATCCCAAGGATGCCAGAAAGTATTAACATACACAAATCTATAAATTCAATATACTATATCAATTGAGCCAAATGCAAAAACCACATGATCATCTCAATTGATCCAGAAAAGGCCTTTGACAAATTTCAACACTCAGTCATGATCAAAGCCCTACAAAAAATTGGAATTGATGACCTCTACCTCAATCTGATGAAAGTCTTCTATGAAAATCCACTGCAAATATAATTCTAATTAGTGAAAAAATGAAATCTTTTACTGTTAGACCAGGTACAAGGCAAGGATGTCCTCTATTAGTACTCCTATTAAGTATGGTCCTGGAATCATTACCTAAGCCATTAGACAAAAGTGAGAAATAAAACAAATAAGAGTACATAAAGAAGAAGTTAGACTATCATTATTTGCAGATGACATGATACTCTACGTGGAAGACCAAAAAAATTCCTCCAAGAAGCTCCTTGAATTAATAAACAAATTCAGTAGTGTAGCAGGTTACAAAGTCAATACCCAAAAATCAATAATATTCCTCTACACAGACAAGAAACACACTGAGAGAGAAATTAGAGAAACAATACCTCTACAATAGCATTGTGAAAAATGAAATAATTAGGAATTAATCTAACTGAAAATGTAAATGTTCTATTCAATGAAAATTACAGTACTCTGAAAATTGAGATCAAAGATGATTTCAGTAAATGGAAAGATATTCCTTGCTCGTGAATTGGAAGAACCAACATTGTGAAAATGGCCATAGTCCCTAAATTATTATTCAGATTTAATACAATCCCTATCCATATACCACCAGCATATGTTACAGATCTAGAGAAATCATTCCTCCAATTTATTTGGAATCAGAGAAGATGTAAAATAGCAAAGGCAATCCTGAGCAACAAATGCAAAGGCAGGAGGCATAATGATCCATGACTTGAAATTATACTACAAAGCTACTGTGATAAAATCAGAATGGTATTGGTAAAGAAAAAAAAAGAAAAAGACCTGAGGATTATTGGAATAGATTAGAAGATGCAGATACAACTACAAACACACTCAACCATCTTGTCGTTGACAAAGGTGTCAAAAATGTTCACTGGAAGAAAGATAGGTTCTTTAACAAATGGTGCTGGAAAAACTGTCTTTCTACTGAAAACTAAAACGAGACCCAGTCTGTAGCCTTGCAGTAAACTAAAGTCAAAATGGATTAAAAATATAAACATTAAAACAGAAACACTAAATCTCCTGGAAGAGGAAGTAGGTAGAAACCGTGAAGATATAGAGGTAGGTAAACATTTCATGAAGAAAAATCAAACAGCATAGGAAATACTTGAAAGAATAAACAACTGGGATTTCCTATTTCTGAGAAGTTTTTGCATGTCAAAAGAAACCACCAGCAGAGGGCCAGCCTGAAAACTCAGTGGACTAAAGTGCCTGCCTAGGCAGAGTGCAGCAGCCAGAGTTTGATCCCTAGCGTGGTGGCCCTGCCCCCAGGGTGTGCTGAGATGGTGATTGAGACTGGGCATGGTGATGCCCACCTCTAGTCCCAGCACTTGGTAGACTGTAAACAGGAGAGTTATTATGAGTCCAATCATAATAGTGAGACCCTGAACACCCTGGAGACCCTGCCCTAAATACAGAAAAATAATAAATAAATAAAGCTTTATATAAAAAAAGAAACTGCCAACAGAGTAAAAAGACAATCCACAAATTTGGAAAAAAATCTTAACCAATAATCACTCAGACAAAAGTCTTCTATCCAGAATATATAAAGAACTAAAAAACATTAGGTCCCCAAAATTTATGGATCCAATGCAAATATGGGCATCTGAGATGAATACACAATTCTCAGATGAAGAAATACAAGAGAAAATTAAATACATGAAAAAATGCTCCACATCATTGGCCATTTGAGAAATGCAAATTAAAACAATATTGAGACAACATATCATCCCAGAAAGAATGGCTATCATAAAGAAATCCACGAGCAATAGTTGTTGGAGAGGCTGCAGGGAAAAAGAGAACCATTCTCCACTGCTGGTGGGAATGTAGACTGGTACAACCACTATGAAAATTAGTGTGGAGACCTCTTTAAGAACTAGGACTGGAAATCCCATTCAATCCATCTATCCCCCTTTTGGGAATTTTCCCAAAAGAACTGAAAACATCATTACATAGTGATACATGTATGCCCATGTTTAGAGAAGCACAATTCATGATAGCCTAATCTTGGAAACAATAAAAATGCCCTTTGCCTGAGGAGTGGATGAAAAAAGATGTGATTTTTTATACAATGGAGAAATATTACTAAGTTATTTTAAAAAAAGCAAATTTGAAGCCTTCATAAGTAAGTGGATGCAACTTGAGGCTACACTCATATGTGCAATAAACCAGACCCACATGGGTAAATAGTGTATTGTCTCTCTAGTGTAGGAACTCAAAAGAAGAAATAAAAGCTGAAAGGTACAACAGACAAAGTCAAATGGAAAAAAATGGAACTTAAGGATTTTACAACAAGGAGAGATAAAGGAGAAAAGTTAGAAAATAAGGTAGGGGCAAGACCATACATGTATATATACAAAATGGATAAGGCACTAGTCCTGAGAATTTCCATCAGGATTTTTAAAATAGCAGTTAATGGGTAGAATTCTT
>NW_004524785.1:910162-930415 GCF_000260255.1 Octodon degus | reverse complement strand
TGGTAATATTCAATCTTATATCCCATATTGCCTAACTATATCTGTTAATCTGAGCAACAGATTTGACAATAAAAATAGATAATATATCAATCACAGTTGGTCAGATATTCAATTTGAAAATCTGTAACATGTGTATGTTTCTGTCTTTGTTTTTGTTTTTCTTGTTTTTGTTTTTACTCTTCAAGACAAAAAAATTATAGAAAAAATAAAAGGAAATAGGAAAATGCTGGAAACATTGAATGAACAACACAAGAAAGAATTAGAATGCATAAAACAGATTAAAACTGATATCAAGGACATTAAGAACTCCATTGAAAACAGGCAAAACCACTTGAATGAATGAAGACAAAATGAAGGAAACAGAAGACAAAATTTCAGAGTTTGAAGATCACATTGCAGATAGTGAACATGAAAGGAAGCATCTCTTTAAAATAATGAGAAACCTAGAAATAACGATAGAACAGCTACAAGATGATTAAAAAAATAATGTAAGGCTAATAGGTATTAATGAAACAGGTAGAGATAACACAAAAGACATAAAAAGTATTTGCAGAAATAGTAGCAGAAAATTTCCGAATTATGAAAAAAGAAACTGATGTACAGTAACTGAAACCTATAGAAGTCTAGCCAGCCATTATCAAAATAAAATGTCACCCAGACATATAATAATCAATCCAGACAATGAGCAAAAGAACAGAATACTGAAAGTTCTTAGACAGAAGAAACTGATCTGGGGCTGGGGAGATGGCTCAGTAGAATAAGTGCTTGCCTGGTAAGTGCAAGGCCCTGAGTTCAATCCCCAGCTCTGCCAAAAAAAAAAAGAAAAGAGAAATAGATCACCTATAATAGAAAGCCCAACAGTATCACAGCACATTTCTCAATACAGGCCATCAAATCATGAAGAGCTAGGAGTGAGATATTTGAGGTCCTGAAAGAAAACAACTTTCACCCTAGATTGATGTAACATGCAAAAACTGCCTATCAAATTCAATGCAGAGATTTGACACTTCCATGACAAAGAAGAACTGAAGAAATTCATGACAACTAAATTAACCCCACAGAGTCCTCACAGATATTTTAGAAAGAGACAAACATGACCACAGCTTGAGAAGAACAACAGAAGAGAACCACAAAGCACAGCAAGCAATTAAGCAGAGGGGAAAGTTAGAGATCCTACAGTAGGAAAACATAGCAAATATAAGCCAATATATATCAGTTATAGCTTTCAATGTAAATGGCCTCTGATCACCAATCAAAATAAGCAGTGGATCAGGAAATAAAGCCCAACAAGAAACACATTTAACTCAAAAAGAAATTAACAGACTGAATGTCAAAGGAAGGAAAACAATAGTTCATGCAACAGGAACCCTGAGAAAAGCAGGGGTAGCTGTTCTGGTTGCTGACAATGTCAACATCAAACCAACTGCTATTAAAAGAGACAAGTAAGGTCACTGCATACTTGTTAGGGGAAAACTGCAAGAGGAAGATATAACAATTATAAATGTATATGCATCCTCTGTAGGAGCACCCAACTATATAAGACAATTTTTTTTTTTTTTTTTTTAGAACCGGGGATTGAACTCAGATCCTGGCATTTGCCTGTCAAGCGCTTATCCTACTGAGCCATCTCCCCAGCCTTAAGACAAATTTTAACAGACATGAAAATTCTAATGAGCAAAAACATAATTGTACTGGGGGACTTTAATACCCCATTGCCACAAAGAGATAGATGAACTATGAAAAAATGAGCAAAGAAATAACAGAACCAAATCAATCTAGTGAAGAAATGGACTTATTAGAACTTGACAGTGTTCCACCCAATAGCATCAGAACAGACATTTTTTCAGCTACACATGGGGCATTCTCCAAAATAACTGTGGTTTAAAGAGACAAGTAAGGTCACTACATACTTGTTATGGGAAAATGACAAGAGGAAGATATGCTAGCTCATATAACATACTTAAATAAATGCAAAGGAATAAAAATTATCTGACATATATTATCTGACCATAGAACAATGAAACTGGGAATTACTGAGAAAAGAAATAGTAAAAGCTCTATAAACACCTGGAGACTAAATAAAACCATGTTGGAAATCAATGGGTCATACTGAAATAAAAGAAAAAAGTAAACAATATTCACAAGTAAACAAAAATGCAGATACAACTTACTAGAACCTGTGGGATGCAATGAAATCCATCTTAAGAGGGAAATTTATAGCAACAAATTCTAACATCAGGAAGACAGAACGAGCCCTAACAAGCAATGTTATGCTGAACTTAAAACTCTTAGATAAAGAAGAGCAAGTCAAGTCCACAGTGCAAAGAAGGAAGGAAATAATAGATTAAAGGAGAAATAAATGCAATAGAGACCAAGAAAACAATGCAAACAATTGATGAGCCTAAGAGTTGGTTTTTTGAAGGAATAAATAGAACTGCTAAATCCCTAGCCAACTAAAAAAGGAAAGTAAAAATTCAAATTTATGGAATAAGGAATGTAATGGGTGAAATTGAGATTAACAATACTTATTTCCAAAATCTTTACTCATACAGAATGGAAAACACAGAAAAAAATGGACAGATTCCTAGATACATATGAACTACCAAAGCTAAATCAAGAAGATATAAAAATTCTGAATGACACAATATCAAACAATGAAATTGAAAATTTAATAGAAAGAACCTTCCAACAAAGAAAAGCACAGGTCCTGATGGATTCACAGTTGAATTTTACAAGAAATTTAGGGTGGACCTAATGCCAATTCTTCTAAAACTCTTCAGTGAAATTGAAAGGAAAAGATTTTCCCAAACTCATTAGGAAGGCAAGTATTATTCTGATACCAAAAACAGAGAAGTGCCCAACTAAAAAAGAACAAAAGAACAACAGGCCAATCTCCATAATGAACATAGGTGCAAAAATTGTCAATAGAATACTAACAAATAGAATGAGCAAATCATAAAGATGAATTTACATCATAACCAAGTGGGATTCATCAGAGAAAAGCAGCTATAGTTCAATATATGCAAAACCATAAATGTAATACACCATATCAACACAGCCAAGGACAAAAATCCCATGATCATCTCAATAGATACAGAAAAGCTTTTGACGAAGCCCAACACTCATTCATGATACAAATGCTATAGAAAATCAGAATAGATGCTCTTTACTTTCACCTGATAAAAGCCATCTATGACAAATCAACAGCCAACATTATACTTAATGGGCAAAATTGAAAAGGTTCACTTTAAAATGAGGATCAAGAGAAGGATGCCCACTGTCATGACTCCTGTTTAACATGGAAACATTAGCCAGAGCAATTTGACAAGAGAAAGAAATAAAAAGAAGAAAAATTGGAAAAGAAGTGGAATTATCATTATTTTCAGAATGACATGATACTGTACATAGAGATGCCAAAATCTCCACCAAGAGTTTTATAAATTTAATAACCACAGTCAGCAGTGTCACAGGATACAAAGTCAACACTCAAAACTTAATAGCAGTTCTATACAGAAACAATTAATGCACCACCCTTTTCACAATGACCCCCAAAATGAAATACTTAGGAATCAATCTCACAAAGAAAGGAAAAGATTTATCTGGTAAAAATTATAGTACTCTAAAAAAAGACATCAATGAAGATTTCAGAAAATAGAAAGATATTTCTTGCTCCTGGATGGGAAGAACCAACATTTTGAAAATGGCCATACCCAAAATTGTAATATAGATTCAGTGCAATCCCAATTAAAATACTATTAGTGTACTTCACAGATATAGGAAAAACATTCTTAAAATTTGTCTGGAAGCAGACAAGACCTAGAATAGCAAAAGCAATCTTGGGTAACAAAGGAAAGGTAGGAGACATCCCAATCCCTGAATTGAAATTGTACTACAAAGCTACTATGATAAAATCAGCATGGTACTGACATAAAAACAGACTGAGGATAAATGCAATAAATTAGAAGATATAGACACAACTACAAGCACACTCAGCCACCATATCTTTGTTGATAAAGGGGCCGAGCATGTTCATTGGAGGAAAGATAGCATCTTTAATAAATGATGTTGGAGATACTGGCTTTCCACATGATGAATGCATAAAAGAGTCCTATGCCTACCACCGTGCACTAAACTACAGTCAAAATGAATCAAAATTTAAATATTAAAACTGATATATTCACTAAATCTTCTGGAAGATAAAGTAGGTAGATACTTTAGGGACATAGGTTTAGGTAGAGAGTTCACGAACAAAAACAAAAGTGCACAGGAAATACTTCAAAGAATCAACAACTGGGATCTCATCTTTTCTAAAAGTTCCTGCACATCAAAAGAAATCACCAACAAAGTAAACAGTAAACCCATGAAGTGGGAAATAACTATAGCAGGCTGTCCCTCAGACAAAGACTCCTATGTAAAATTTAGAGAGAATTTAACAAAATTAGGAGTCAAAAGTTCAAAGACCCAATCCAAAAATGGGCATCTGAGATGAATGTACCCTTCACAAATGAAGGGACAGAAATCATAAATAAGCATATGAAAAAATGTTCAACATCATTCATCATTCAAGAAATGTAAATTGAAACAATGCTGAGATAATATATTGTACCAGAAAGAATGACTGTCATCAAGAAGGGAACCAATAACAAATGCTGGGGGAAAAGGAGCGCTTCTCCACTGTTGGTGGGAGTGCAGGCAGGTACAACTACTATGGAAATCAGTATGGAGATTCCTCAAAAAGTCCTATTCAAGCCAGCTAATCCCCTCCCAAGCATTTTTCCAAAACAACTGAAATCATAGTACAGTGATATATGTGCACCCATGTTTATAGCAGCAGAATTTCTCATAGCAAAATCTTGGAAAAAACCCAAATGCCTATCACCTGAAGAATAAATTTAAAAGATATTGAATTTTTACATAAAGGAGTATTATTCAGCTATAAAATAAAAAAATAAACTTGAGGTCCCAGGAGATGCTTGGTGGTCTAAGCACCTGCCTGGAAAGCACGAGGACCTAGGTTCAATCCCTGGTACTGCATGCCTTCCTGGTGCTTGGTGTAGCCAGCCACCAAAACCATGCACATTGGTACATGCCTGTAATCCCAGTGCTGGGGAGACTGACAGAGAAGGACCAGTATGAATACAAGCTGTGCAGCAAGATTCTGTACCAAAAATAAAAAAAGATAAATGCAAGGCTTTTTTAGGTAATGAATGTAGCTAGACTACAGTAGGTGAAAGAAATCAGATCCACACGTGCAAACATCCTATTATCTTGCTAGTATGAGAATCTAAAGGAACTAATGAAAATCTAAAAGGTACAACAGATACTGTGAAAGGGGAAGGAGAAATACTGTTCACTGGGAAGGAGAAATTGGCATGTGGAAAAGAACAATTGAAAGAAGTGAAAATATATATTTTGGTATCTATATAGAATAGTTTGTATAATTGTATTGTAGATTCCTGCTGGCTTTTGAAAAAGAGCAATTAATGCTTAAAAAATATTTTTACTCTGATTTATGTTCCTCTTTTGTATTTGTTATGCATTCTTTGTGATTTTTTTTTCTTTAGATGAATCTTATGTGTTTATATCTGGTAATCTGAACAACTAATATGAGGATAGCATCAGATAATACAGCAACCATTGTTCAATTCCTTTTACGTTGTCTAGTGAAATCATGTAGTGTTTCTAATGCTATTTTATTCCTATCATCATTATTTTGTATTTTTTAAAAAATAAAAATAAATATATAAATATAATAAATGAGTTTCTGAATATAAGTATTTATTATTGAAACTTTTGTCCTTGGTTATATATGTGATGCAAAAGTCAAAAAGAAAGACTGGGGGGGGGGGCTTGGAATAGGCTACATGGTTGGGATTGTCCCAATGAATTTAAATAAAACTTTATAAATCTAAACATTTTAATTTAGAGTTAGTCATGAGCAGGGCCAGCGGCACAACTCAATGGACTAAGCGCTTGCTTAGGTAAACGTAGGGGCCAGGGTTCCATCTTTAGCTCTCCACGCCGCACCGGCCCCACTCCAAGGGAGCACCGAGCCAGTGATGGAGTTCGGGCTTGGTGGTTCATGCCTGTAATTCCAGCACCTGGAGGGCAGAAATTAAGAGGATCACTATGAGTCTGGGCTGTGTAGTGAGACCCTGCACAAAAAAAAAAAAAAAAAAAAAAAAAAAAAAAAAAAAAAAAAAAAAAAAAAAAAAAAACCATTAGAGTTAGTCATGGGCAAATGTAATAAATCCATGAAACCTTAGTGAATATAGACACCCAGGGTTAATTTTTGTTTGCTAAGAATATTAGACTCTAATTGCATTATGTTTATAATTTTTCCTATAATACTTGTTTTAACATTATTAGGGTTGAAATCCACATTCTTATTATATAAAACTCACATTATAATTTTCATAATATTATCTGACATTCTTTGCAAGCCATTCTATGTTAGCTTTTATATGGTAATTTATTGTACTGGGTGTTAACACTTTAACATAAAGCAATAAAAATAATTCCTGCCTTTATAAGCAGCTTACAGTTTAGTTTTGAGCATGGATAAATCCAATAATTATAACAGCATGATATTTTGTACATAATAAGTGTGATGAGTAAGAAATGTCTAGCAATTCTTCACTTCTATCATGATGCATCCTTAATCTCATCATGTAATTTTCAAAATATTAAAGAGTGAAAGACCTGTGTACCATTTGGACCTCAACTGTTATTGATGCATGTTTAAGCTCACAAAAGAGTAAATGTTATTCAAGCTTAATCTTCAACTAAGATTAATTTATAGTGTGAGACAAGTTGCCCATGGAGTTCTAGAGATAAATGGTATTTTAACAGGAAACTGCAAGTGAGCTACAAAGAGAATTGGAAGGTAAGTCCAGAGAAATTTTCCAGGGAAAAAGTAATGTCTTTAAACCCAAGAAAAAGAGAGAGAACTACAAACTTACGATTTACATAGCTCCATATATACATATATGAATATATTTCTTATTCTTTGAATGAATTTCTTATGCTGTAATGTAATCATGAAATTATTATTCTTGTTTAATGATTTCATGATCCATTATGAACTATAGATGTTTCAGTGAGTTAGAAAATAAGATAAAGTATACTTCATCTACAAACATTTTTTAGAGTTTTTTTTTGAGGCAGAGTCCGATTATGTAGTTCAGCCTGGCTGTGAGCTCATTATGCAGCGCAAGGTAGCCTCCAACTTATGGCGATCCTCCTTCCTGAGCCTCCTGTGTGCTGCCTTATCCGTGTGCACCAACACCCCTAGCTAGATCACCTTTCGTGTGAGCAGCCATAAGACGTATCCTTGCAAATTTTTATTTTATTTCTTATCTAGATTATTATTTAGGCAATGATTTAATTTATTCTTCCAAAAAACAAAGGATTACTTAGTGTTTCAGAGTTAGAAGAATATATTATTATTCAAGAGTTAAAATAATACATGCCTTTCCTTATAAGAGAAGATAAAGCTAAACTAAACACCTGTTACTTCTCCAGGAGGGTGGGAAGGAGCCCAGACTGATTCTGAGTTACAAATGTTGTTCTGGATGAAATACAGTACTTGAAGGAGGGATCCTGCTGCTTAGACTGGCAACTGTGGCTATCAAAAGAAAGACAACAGGTTTTGAATACACAACAGCAGCATAAAATAGAGAATTTCTGGGAACTGAAAAATCAAACACAGGTTATTGAAAATGATGAATGGAATAATAACCGTTTTTGGGAATTATTGATGTGCTGACTTCTTCATCAGCACGAAGAATCCACTTGTATTTGTCATGCAAGTTACCGAGAGTCCATCACATTTCAGAAACGAAAACTCAAGTGTTTTACTTGCTTTCTAACAGCTGAGCTATAATGGAGATTCATGATCTTGAGAATTAATGAAGACCCATTAGGCAGGCAGCAGCTATGCAGGAGACTAGACCTTCTGCCCCTTATTAGGACACTCTGCTAGCTTCCTTCTGCTTCTTTACTTTTCTTCTTAGAATAGGACCTGAAGTTAATTCAAAGCTGTCATCCAAATATTACCAATTAAAATATATATGTTCAAAATTCATTTAATAAAATGATAAAATGAAGACAAAGGATCTTGGATAATTTAGTCTACTAAAAGAGGATTACTCTGAAATCATTTACTTTTTTTGCTCTGTTTATGTAGTCATAGGTTTATTTGCCACCAAAGAATGATGATGATGATGATGATGATGATGATGATGATGATGATGATGATGATAATGATGAGTTTGGTACAGGGTCTCACTACACAGCTCAGACTCCATAGTGATCCTCCTGTTTTCAACCATCCTGAGACAGGATCTCACTACACAGCTCAGACTCCATAGTG
Organism: Octodon degus; assembly: GCF_000260255.1. Classification (NCBI taxonomy): domain Eukaryota; kingdom Metazoa; phylum Chordata; class Mammalia; order Rodentia; family Octodontidae; genus Octodon; species Octodon degus. The sequence continues at coordinate 922,041 of NW_004524785.1, read as the reverse complement.
ATCCTCCTGTTTTCAACCTTCCTGAGACTGGGATTACAGGCTTGTGCCACCACGCCTGGTCTCGGTGGCTTGCTTAACCTGCCCAGGGGTGGGGCTGTGTGGCATGATGCCCAGGATCAACCTCTGGTCCCTCCACTTGCATAAGCAGATGCTTAATCCACTGAGCTATCTCACTGTCCATACTGCCAAAGAACTCTAACATATTAGGAAATTTTGGTACCCACTGATTTAAGAAACAAATTATCATATTATTTTTTATTTATTATTATTTAGAAACAAATTATCATAAAAGTAAAGCATTTGTCTGACATTCTGTGAGTCCAGGAAAATGCTGTTAGGACTATCAGTTCACCTCACTACAGCCTTAGATTTCTTACATGCCTGATGATCACATGTGGGAGTATATAAATTCAAATTAAATAACTTCTAGGTAAAGCTCCTATATTTAATAGCTTTAATCTAATTGTTGTAGGCAGTTAAATTAGATAGAAACATTATAGACAGTCAGATAGAGACAATATGGAAGACAAGGTGACTTTGCAACTTGGAAGAGACAGACACTCCTTTAAGGGCCAGAGCTCAAGACAAAGGAGTAAACAAATGCAGCCACATACTTCCCTAGGGATGAGCATCAGGGATTGATATTCTAAATAAGTATCAATCACCTTGAAAGAGCCCCAATGAGTCACTAACCCAACCTTCAACAAGAAGAGATCCTGTTCCAGATTCATGTGACTAGCTTCCTCATTTGGTCCTGGATTTAATCAATTTTACCTGAGCAAGGGTGTTTGTAATCTCATTGGTTGGCCATAGTTTTGTCCCACCTCATGCCCACCTAAGTGAGTTCCCATGTTTTCAACCACCTTAGATCTGCCTCACTGCATGGTTTTACTCTACAAAAGTCCCTGGAAGAGCCTGCTTCCCGGAGGACCACCTGTTCAGGGGGACCCCCCCCCCCTTCTCTCAGACAGCTTTCTTTCCCACAAATAAATACATTCTGCTCATAACCTCCATTTGTTTCTAAAATTTATTCTTTGGTTTTAGAGAACATGAACTAATCCCAGGTACCTTTCAGGTCAGGAGTTTCCTCTTTTCCCTATATCATAATTATTAGTGGTGTTTATTTAAAAGATCTCTTCCATATCCCCATAGAATCATGAATAGAACTCACATAGAGCAGTGGGAGAAGTAAAAATTTTTTGAACAATATATCTTAAGATAAAAATCAAAATTTTCTTTTTTCTTTTTTTTTCTGTATTTAGGACAGGGTGAACAGGGTCTACAGGGTCTCACTATGTAAATCGTATTCCTAGTGAACCTTCTGTTTTCAATCTTCCAAGTGCTGGGATTACAGGCTTGCACCCCAGTCTCAGTAATACAGGGAGAAAAACTGGTCTCGGGTGAGTGAACTTCAAGCAACATAGGGAACCTCCAAGTGATACAGGGAAAAACAATCTCTGGACCTGACCTGCACAAGTTCATGTTCTCTAAAACTGAAGAATGAATTTTAGGAACAAGCGGAGGTTATGAGCAGAATATATTTAATGAGAGAAAGAAAGCTCCTGTCCTGAGAGAGGGACAGGAGGGGCCGCCCAAGCGGGTAGTTCCCCAGGAGGTTGTCTCTTCTAGGGACTTTTATAGAGGAAAACCATGGGGTGAGGCAGGTCTAGGGTGGTGGAGAAGACTTGGGAACTTGCTTAGTTGGGCATGAGGTGGGACAAAACTATGGTCAACCAATGAGATTACAAGCACCATTACTCAGGTAAAATTGATTAAATCCAATATCAAATGGGAAAGTCACAAGCGGGCATGAATACGGGACAGAGTCTCTACCTGTTGGAGGTTGGGCTAGTGACTCATTTGGGTTCTTTCAAGTTGATTGATACAATTTAGGGTATCAATCCCTAATGCCCATCTCTAGGGAAGTATTTAACTGTGCTTCCTCTTTTTGTTTGGGTCTTCAGGCATGGCCCATATGGGAGTGTCTGTCTCTTCCAAGTTGCAAAGTCACCTTGTCTTCCATCTTGTCTCCTTGAGGGCCTGACCCTGTCTGACTGCCTATAATATTTCCATCTAACTTGGCTGCCTACAACATCAGCACACCCAGGGGGTAGGGCTGGCACAGAGCGTGCCAGGTATTCTATCCCAGCCATTGCACTCTGCCTAAGCAAGTGTTTTAGTCTGGTGAGTTATCAGGCTGGCCTGAAAATCAAAATTTTCATCTTCAGGATATTAGACCTTCAACTACCATATAGATTTGATGGTGTCATCAAAGTAAAGATTGTTACCAATCACATTTTTTATTTGCTTCCTAGGTTGTTTACTTTTGGATGTTCTATGAGCAAATTTTGAGGAAAGACTAGAGATTCTTTAGAACTATTTCAGAAAACTAAAGTTTGAATATTTAGTTGTTCCCTGTTGCCTTCCACTATAATGTAGTTCTGCTTTTTTTTTTTTTTTTTTTTTTAACATTTAAAATACTATAAATCAGTTACTATTGAGAACGGTGTGGAAGTTTAAAAAGTATTACCTTGTGTTCTCTGGGAGGTAAGAACTTCTTTTCAATAGCAGTAAAGTCAGGACCATCACAGAAATTGCTTTCTGATAAGGCTTTGGTTTGTTTTCTTCTGTAGGTCCCATGAAAGCCTTTGTGACTTCAGTGTTTTGTGAGTTTGGTGTTACATGAGCTCAAAGGCTCTAAAGGCTTTGTCTATCCCATACTGATATCAGTCAGAAGCTTATGCCTCAAGGGAGCAAGGAACAAGGAACAGAGGAAGGAAACCAGCCCCTTGTAATTCCCGCAAGCAGGAGAAAAGGGAACCTTGGAGGATAGTCCCTAGCGAAATGTAAATTTAGAGTTTGGTGAATGCCAGAAGACCAGGTAAGATAACTGCTTGTTTACACCGAATTAGTTATTTGCATTCCTTAGCCTGTTTGTGACCCTCAATAAACAGGAGAAGTTTTGGTGGTTCAGAGCTTCCTTAGAGAGAGTAAGCTCACTGAGACCTGTGAGGCAATATTAATCCAGTCTTCTTGTGCTTTCTTTTGGCTCCAACTGATAACATACAACACTGTCCTAAGACTCTTTCAGATGTTGCAGATCAATCAATTTCTAAAGCATGTACCAACATATGACAACAAAAACCAGAATGCTTTGATCACTATTATTTTGGTGATTTATTTTTCAGTCATGCAAGTTTGGCTTGGTAGTAGAACTGATAGCATGCTACCTAAGAAAAGAAATAGAAACTTACTTGAAAGTAAAATCTGATATTCTAGAAGTCATTATATTGGATTGTGATATGATTTATCTTTGGGATATTACAGTATTATAAGATTCTTTTTTTGTACAAATAAAACACATTTTCCTCAAGAACCTTGAAATTGTGTGTGTGTGTGTGTGTGTGTGTGTGTGTGTGTATTTGTGTGTGTGTTTTGTGGCAGCCTCAGCCTACTCTGGGAGTGGGGCTGGTGAGTCCTGTGGTGCTAGAAATGGAATGACGGTCCCTGAACTTGCCTAAGCTTGCCTAAGCAGGCCCTTTAGACTGCTGAGCTATGTAGCCAGCCCCTGAAATTGTGTTCTCAACCGCTCCACCCCCATACCTTCTGAAGATGCCCAGGGGCTCAAATGCCTTAGGCTGGAAATCTGTCTGTGCTGCATCAATCAGTGAGTGTTTATGTGTAATAGCAGAACTCCAGGACTAAACTGGTCAACACTCCCTGTTATTCTCTACCTAGGTTGGCAACTAATTAGTCACTTAAGGTTGCTGCCAACTGTGCTACAAATTGCTCCTTGTGTTTTCTCACTAACAATAACCTGTAGGCCCAAAGAATTATTTATCCACTCTATTTGTGGAATGCCATGGGTTGAATAGCTGCATAATCATCTGAGAGTAAGCATGAGCACTGAGAATCTTTTCAACAAGGTTCTAATTGCAAATCAGCATTTCGAGAAGAACCACTGCTAATAACAAATGCTAAGCCAACACCTACCAAATATTATGCTAAGCATTTTAGTACAATAGTTTAAATTAATACTTAAAACAGACCAATAATATGAATGCATTAGTTATCCACAATTTTATAAATTAAAAAAAAACAACAACAGAAACATGGTGAAGTAAAATATTTTCCCCCAAATTATACATTTCATATTAAAAAAAAAATTCTGAGGATCTTCACGTTATTGATTTTTGATTCCAAATGGTTTGCTTTTAATTATTAGAATTTGTGGGCAGGCCAAATATAGCTCACCACATTAAAGCACCTGCAAGCAGGCACAGGGGCCAGGGTTTGATCTCCAGGCCTGCTGTGTCAGCCCTGTCCCTGGGGCACACCGAGACAGCAATTGAGACTGGGCTTGGTGGCATGTGCCTGTAATCCCAGGTCTTAGGAGGCTGTAAACAGGCAAATCACTGAGTCTGATCTGTTCCTGAGACCATGTACACCCTATAGACCCTTCCCTAAAAGACAATAAATAAATAAATAAATAAAAATTAAAAATTATTAGAATTTGCTTCTAGTTTTCTATTTCTTTTGATTTTCTGAAGTATATAATCTGGAGCCAATTTAAATCTGACTTTCTTTTTTTTAAAATATCTTTATTTATAGAAACAAATAGCAATGAGACAGTTTCACAACCGATTTCTAGTACATTTTCAATAATTACTACATTGCATATTGTTGTTTTAGTGGTTACTCATTGTACAAGATGCAGACGTGATATCCTGTCTACAACACTATTAGAACAAATCTCTCTATTCATTGAATTAAGAGAATGGAGCTGTATATCTATCCTATTTTGAGTATACAGATACAAAATGGTTGTTAATTTGTATCCCCCCTTTTTTGGTTAGTTTTGTCAGAGAAAGACATTCCATTGTCATTTAAATACTGTAGATACATGAATTCAGCAAAATATTCCAATATAGCCCAATAGTCCATAATAGTAGTGGGTTTTCCATAAGACTGTCAATGTTTGAAGTTGTTGACTTGAGCCTTTTACAGCTCAGCATATTAATATAGCTTTACTTTTTATACTTCATTTTCATACTTTTCTGCTGGATGGGTAAGACCAAGAAAGAGCAAGAACTATATAACAAGAAATGTAACTTTTGGGTCCCATTCCGCATTGGGTGTGATGACCATTTTGTTTTAACCGTCCAGCGGGTGTTTGCCTCCAAACTGTGCTGTTACGGATGAAAAGCCAGAAAAGGCAAGCCGGAAGAGCAGGTGGATCGTCCAGCGAGTAGGGAGCCGACCCCTGAAGAGCGAACCTCGCCATCTACCAATTACGCCCACCTCGTCAGCCCGAGCCCCTCCATCGTCCACTGGGGTTCGGCTTGTCCCCGGCCTGCCTGCCGCAGCCGTGGTGGCAGCCCCGGGAGGAACACTGGCATCCGTTTCCTTCGATCCTCGGGATTTGCAGATGGCTGCCCAGTCAGTGCCAAAAGTTGTGCTAAAAAGCACCACCAAGATGTCTCTAAATGAGCGCTTTTCTAATATGTTGAAGAACAAAGAGCCGATGCCAGTGAATATTCGGGCTTCGATGCAGCAACAACAGCAGCTAGCCAGTGCCAGAAACAGAAGACTGGCTCAGCAGATGGAGAATAAACCCTCTGTCCCGGCAGCATTAAAACTTAAGCAGAAGAGTTTAAAGCAGCGCCAGGGTAAGAGTAACATCCAGGCACGCTTAGGCCGACCCACAGGGGCTCTGGCCAGAGGAGCAATTGGAGGATGAGGCCTGTCCGTAGTCCAGAGAGGCTTGCCCAGAGGAGGACTGCATGGGGGACGCGCCACCAGAACCCTGCTTTGGGGTGGGATGTCGCTCCGAGGTCAAAACCTGCTTCGAGGTGGACTAGCCGTAGCTCCCCAAATGGGCTTAAGAAGAGGTGGTGTTCGAGGTCACGGAGGTCCTGGGAGAGGAGGCCTAGGGCATGGAGCTATGGGTCATGGTGGAATCGGTGGCAGAGTTCGGGGTATGATAGGTTGGGGAAGAGGGGGCTTTGGAGGATGTGGATGAGGACATGGACGGGGGAGAGGGGCCCTTACTCGCCCTGTGTTGACCAAGGAGCAGCTGGACAACCAGTTGGATGCCTACATGTCAAAAACTAAAGGACATCCGGATGCTGAGTTGAATGCCGACCTGGCACAGACAGATCCTGAACCAATGAATTAAACCTGCCTGCCTGCCTGCCTGCCTGCCTGCCTGCCCATCTGTGAGAGACTCTTGTTAAAGTTGCCACATCTGTAAATAACCTTGGGATGACAGAGAAGAAACCTGGTTGATGGAAGAAGGACCTATCGTAACAGGCTGTGGAGTTACCTGCCACCAGTTTGTGCATTTTGTGTGTTCCTTTTACTTTTGATACTGTGCTGTGTGAAAAGCCCTTTCCCTTTGATTTGGTTGAATGTCTTTTGTTGTTTATTCCTTTCACCCAGACTTCTCTTTGAACATGAATGTGTTGGCCTTGTGTGCAGAACACTTACCCTACCTCTGCTTTCTCGTGCCTACCATACCCTCTGACATTCTAATGTTCCTTGTGTTTGTCTCTCTGCCCCAACCAGAGGGTCCCAAAAAGAGCCAGTGTTCCTGCTTAATGCCTTGGTTTCTGAGTTGGAATTCTGTTGTACATCCTCTTTACTTGGCTTTTAGTGTCAGGAAGATGTGGAGTTCAAAAATGCTTTCAGAAGGGCCAGGGGGAATAGCAGAAAGGCATGGTGCCTGTCTGCAAACATGAGGTTCTGAGTTTGATTCCTGGTTAAAAAAAGAGAAGATACTGGTGAAAAATGCATTCTGCTGTGTTACCAATGTAGGATCACTACTTTTGCTACAGGGCCATGTTACAAGTAGCACCTTCAGTTGCTTTAAAATTGCTACCAAGTTTATTGATACCAGAGAGATGATAACCCATGTGCTGATTTGAGTTGTGTACTTTGTCCCCTAACTGAGATTTTAAAGCTTTCTTTGGCCTTGTATCATGTCCAAAGAGGTTCAATTGGCTTCTGCCTAGACCATAGAAGCAGAAACCAGTTGGTTTGGTAGATGCAGTAGAAGGAAAAGGAAATAGGAAAGTGAAGGCAGACAAACTGCTGAAGGTAGAGGGTTCTAGAGCTACTCAGTGTTGAAATCCATTATCCTTATGTTTATTTGGACTTCTCTACTGGCTTTATTTGACTTGCTTTTCCTTAAAGATTTGAGTTCAACCATAATATGTCAGTTGGAATTTCAGTGGAATCTTATATTTCTGGCTCATTATAACAAATCGTTCTCTTAAAAAAAGAAAAAGAAAAAGAAATGGAACTTTTGTAACTGATAAGGTCAGTCAAATCCCCTCAGGATTTAACCTGAAGCCATGTACCTCAGTTTGTAGAACTTTTGTAAGTGTCAGCCATATGGGTGGATGAGTCACGGCCATTGCTTGACCAGTTGGCTCTCTGTGAAACATTGAGAGAATGTTTTCTCTCCATGTGACTCTCCTTGGGCACACTATACATCATCAATCACTTTCCTCTGTGGTCCCAAAATCCCCTTGATCAGAAAATTTGGGACACAATTGAGTTATAGGATGTTACAGTACAGGTTCTCCTATGTCCTGCGTCCTTCCTGACCTCGAAAGGCTAGGGTCAAAATGTTGACTGTCCTTGCAGCCTTTCTTTTTCTCTAATTTTTGGTCTGCAAACTTAAGTTGTTAACTCTCCAGAAGAGAAGTTTAATGTTATTATTACCCTGTATCATAGGCAGTTGAGCTTAACCTCACTATCTGTCTGAATATCAAACATCTTAACATAACATGGAATAGATATTTCCCATCAAGTATTGATATGCTAAACTTTGAGTCCCTCCAGAATATGAAGAAAAAGGATTAAAAAGATTTAAAAAAATTTAAAAAAAAGAATAAGCATTTACATATTTTTACACAGAAATTTAGAAATCTAACAATATACAGCCTTGAAGTAGGACAGTCCTGTGACTTTTTTTCATCTCATGTTTTCATTCATTACCTTTTGTTTTTTTTTAAAAAAAAAAAAAAAAACCAAAACTTTACTTGAGAGACAGTATGGCCGTAATTGGTCTGTCATTACAAGCAGTACAGAATGACAGGCATTCCAAGCATGACTCTACCATTCCACATTGCTTTCTTCATTGCAGTTGCTTCATTAAATCTGACTTTCAATAACTTTTTGGGTTAGAATTTTGTCTCCCAAATTCTCATGTTTTTGGAAGAATTGTGGAGTGCTGACTCATTGCTGGATTGGTTCATGGATGAGGTCCTACCTAAACACGGTTAGGAAGCCGGGTGTGGGTGGAGGAGGCAGGTCACCAGGGCTACTCTGGAAAGGTTTGTCTTTCTCCCTGGATCTTCCCTTCCCTACCTACCTCCAGATTTCAATGAGTTGAACAACTTTTTTCTACCAAAGCCTTTCCATACTCTGTTTTATTTTTTATTTTTATTTTTTTTTTTTTGGGGGGGGGGTTTCCTGGAAATGAGCTCACCCTGCAATGACACTGCAAGCCAAAATACACCTCTCTTAGGTCAAAGTTGTGGATACTATATGTTTTGCTCTAGTAGTGGGAAAGTGACAAAAACAAATTGTTATCAATTGATATTTACTTACTGGAGACTGTTATAAAACAATTGAAATCTGAAGCCTAGGTGAAAATGGTAAAAGATATTGGACTTCTATCCACTGAAGACAAGAAGTAAGTCTTTGTTTAGTCCTGATTATGTGTTCATAATCTATTATTCACTTCCAAAGAAATAGAACATATCAAGACACCGTTTACTTTGTGTTTTCATTAAGATGGCCGTGCGTCAATGGTCTTCAGATTGATACAGGATTGATGTCTGCTTATTCTCCACATCCACTGACAGCAAACCCAAAAGAAATACACTTAAAAGTATATCATACAACTGTGGGATTCCATTTAAGAGAGTATCTCTTGAGAGTGAGCATGAGAAGAAGCAAATTGTAGTCTGAACTTGATGACACAGTAGGTCTTCAGTGACAGGAGCGACCTGCATACAGCTGATGTAGTCAGACATCACCTAGGAAGGGCGGCAGGACCTGAAGGCTTCCTCGTCTGTGGGTCCTATGCCTGCCCGTGAACATCAGTAAATACATTCGAAGAGAAGCCTCAGCACTTACTGGATTCTTGTGTGCCTATTTTGTACCAAGCGTACATTCAAAAAAGGATAAACCATGGTTAGCAAGAAGGACTGTTTTTGTCTTTGCAAAACTTACATATCAGGAGACATTCAGGAAAGAATATCTTCAACAAAATTTATGGTAATTAAAAGGAAAACCCTGAGTTAAAAATTTTGAGTTATGTAATAATTAATTTCCCGTCTATAGTTTCCGTAATAACTATGCAATAAATAACTGAATTCTACCCCCCATATTTTTCTATTATAACTACAACAAATTAAGCTCTTACTAACCAGACAGCTATATTCTTTACATATAAGGCTTCTGGCTTCCATATCTGCTCAAATGAAATTATAACCAGACACACTAAAGTAGCAAGCAGCACGTAACCAGTGTTTTGAAATCTCTTCATTTCTGACTATAAGTGTAAAATCTGGTATGTCAGTGTATATCGGAAGGGGAGAGACCCTCACATACTTTTGCCCCTTGACATACTTTTGAATGGCTATGGCTTAGTGTATAAAAGCGTAGAATTTCAAAAGGCTGCCCTCTGTACAGTGCAATCAATATTGTTTAATTAAAGGATGATACTATTGATTTTAATTAACTAAAATTGCTTACCTAATTAGTTTCTAGTTCATATGTGTTCCCAGAGATGGATAATTTAGAGATTGCAATCCTCCTCTCCGTACCTTGGCTTAGAGTTACCTTTTTGAAAAATGCTAACTCTGGTACTCCGATCTTGAGTTGTCTCTGTTCTTGTTAGTGAATAATCTTGGGAATAATCTTGTTAGTGAATAATCTGCGTGTATGAATATAATTTTAACCTACACTGTGTAATAATGCTTCCTAAATGTGCATGCATGAATTTGTGTGGTCAAATGAATTATTAAATCCTGGAATCATTCTATTACTGAGGAACTTGGTACCATTATCACTTCTAGTCACCAATATATTTTTAAATGAATATTTTTCATTGTAAATGATCATTCAAAAGCTATATGTACAGTTCTGTGAGTAGCCATTTATTAAGCACAGGGCCTTAGAAATGCATGAGTTCTAATTTGCCTTTTGCAGGGATTATGGGGAGAGATAAGATTAGGTAACAAAATGTAAAAGTTTGTTTTTAATAATTTAAATAAAGTTTAATGTTGATGGTTAAATGCTTATTATGAAAGGCAACACTGCATTTCTGCTGACTATTTGAAGTCCACACCTATAAAGTCTTCTTGAGAAGATGGAAGATGTAAATGAAGAGGATATATTAATATGAATACCTACATCTACATCACTACCATTCGTGCTACTTAGAAATCTGCATATATAACCTTATTTAATCTTTACAAGGTCCAGAATTATGAGGTGATATTAGTCCCATTGTGTGTAAAGAAAACAGAGCTTCGTGCTTAGAGTTAAAGTGCCCTAAATCACATGGATACTAAAGTGTGATCAACTTCAAAAAAACTCTTTCCTTTTTCTTTTAAGCAATTCACATTAGAAACTAGCTTTAAAAAAGAATTTGCAGTATTTCTATGTCTGTCCAATAGGTAAAAGAGCTAATGACATAAATGTGTGGCAGCTTGCTCAGTTATTTTAACAAAACAAGCAACTACAATAATAATGCTTATGATTACCAATAGTACAGCCATTTATTAAGGATTAGTGAAGCAAGAGCTTTTGAGAATGCTTCAGGTACTTTAATTCATCTATTCTTCTTCTTTTAGTTTTTTCATTTATGTATTTGGTACAGAGGCTCACTATGCAGTTCAGACTCGTAATGATCCTCCTGTTTTCAGACTCCCCAGTGCTGGGATTGCAGGTGTGTGCCACCATGCTCTGACTCATTCTCTGGCTCAGTGTGTCTGGGGGTGGGGCTGAGGAGTCATGTGGGACTGGAGATCGAACCCTGGCCCCTGAGCTTGCCAAAGCAGGTTCTTAGCCTGCTGAGCTATCTCACCAGCCCTAATTCATCTATTCTTCACAGAGATTTTGTAAAAGATACTATAGTCATCATTTTAAAATTTTAAAACTTGAGACAGAAAAAATCAGATGCATTTTATTAGCATATTTAATTACTATAAAATCTAAGGTATTTAAGTTTAAAGCTGTTTGAATTGATAAACAAGCTAATGTAAATAGACATAGGAAAACTATAGAACTCAAAGCTGATCTACTAAACTGAAAATGATAAAAACAGAAGTGAAACAATTTCACTGACAAAATGTCATGTGATTAAATGTTAATGGCCCTATTTGTCAAAATTAATGTATAAACTTAGTTATATGTCAGTTAGAAAAAGCTTCCCTAGGGAAAAGACATTATCTTTGAAATAGATATAATGATTTTAAAATTTATATGACAAAATAAATGGTTGTTGTTATTTATAACAATGTATGAAGTGCAAAAAATGGAAATAGGAGGGGACTTGGTCTGCCTAACATTGAGCAACTGTATGAATATGCCACCATCAACTTAATATTGTACAAGTGTGAAGATTACCCAAGTCCACTACAGGAGCAAAAACAACACAATGAAGAATTCAGAAATAACGCTGATGTATCTGAGTACTTAATACATGCTTGAGATAACATCTCAACTCAGTGGGAAAATTATGACTTAGAAGGGATCATTCAGGGCTGGAGAGATGGCTCAGTGGTCTAAAGCACCTACTTAGAACAAGCTTGGCAAGGCATCAGGGACCGCGGTTCAATCCCCCAGCACCACATGCC
>NW_004524785.1:907629-910062 GCF_000260255.1 Octodon degus | reverse complement strand
CTCTCTCTCTCTCTCTCTCTCTCTCTCTCTCTCTCAAATAAAAAAAAATTAAAAAAAAAAAAGAAGGGATCATTCACAAAAAGAAAAAATTGTACTTATCCTAAGAGACCAAACACATCATCAAATAATGGAAGTGATGTTATTGACCAAGCAAGAAATTCAGAACTTGGAAAAAATAAATTTTTATACAGACAGCATATATCACATTCTTATGTACAATCGAAACTCCTGCATAAAATAAAGCTATGAACAATTCAAAGAGTTTATGAAACTATAAATGATGCCTAAAGCAGAAATATCCAGAATATATATGAAGATCTAACAAATTAGAGTGATAATAAGTAGCTTAGGAAAATGGCTTAAGATTTTATTAGGCAGTTTCAAGAAGAGCAGAATAAGGGGCCGGCGGTATAGCTCAGTGGACTAAACGCTTGCTTAGGTAAGCGTAGGAGCCAGGGTTGGATCCCTGGCTCTATATGCCACATGGGTCCTGCCCCCAGGCACTGAGCTGGTGATGGAGTTCAGATGTGGTAGTGTGTGCCTGTAATCCCAGTACTAGAGAGGCAGAAATCAGGAGGATCACTATGATTCTGGGCTGTGTAGTGAGACCTTGCACAAAGAAAAAAAAAAGAACCTTCAAAAAAAAAAGAGTGGAATCAAATGGCCAGTTATCTATTCACTACGGCATACACTATATTCAGCAATGTGCACAGTAGTATGGGAAAAAGAAAACAAAATAAAGTAAAACAAATATTTCTAAGATTTATGGACTACTGAATATAAACCCTTTTTATTTTCCATTTTATGACCTTTGAAATTAATTTATTTTAATTTTATTACTATTAGTTTTATTAACAAGTTATAATTGTACAGAATTGTATAAAAGGGCAAAATATAAACTGGTTAAATGTATCTTAGAAATACAATGAAAAAAATAAATTTTAATCAACTTACCCATTACCAATGTATCCATTAACCAATCAATATATACAATATCAATCAATATATACATTATCTAATCAAATATCCATTATCTCAAGCAATAATATATTATTGGTAATCAATATGTACATCAATCATTATAGCTATTATCCAATATGCCCAAAGTATTAATATGTCCATTTTCTTTCTTATAAGTTTTTTATGGTGAGACATTCAAAATTTATTCTTAGTTATCTTAAAATGTACACTATAGCACTCTTGGCTGTTGTCACCCTACTGTGAAATAGATGTCAAAACCTACTCCTTTGGACCTCTGGATGTTTTTATCAACAGTCCCTATTGTCAACCTCTGTGTATGCCTCCTCCCTCACACCTCTGTTAGCCAGCATTCTACTCTCTTTTTAGCTGGCAAACGTGAAACAAATGAGGTCATGTGGAATCTATGCACCTATACATTTGGTTTATTTCACTTACCACAATCTTCTAGGTTCACCCATTAGTGTTGCAAGTGGCTATTTTCTTCTTTTGAAAGACTGAGTAGAATTTTTTTTTTGAGGTTATGAGCAGAATATATTTATTGAGAGAAAGAAAGCTCCTGTCCAAGAGAGGGACAGGAGGGGGTCCCGAGCGGGTAGTTCCCCCCTAAGTAGAATTTCATTGTGAATGTACACCACTTTTAGTTTCTTGATGGACACTCCGGTTGTTTCCATTTCTTGCCTGTGGGTCACGCTGGTGTAATGAGCAGCAGAGTTCATTCTCTGTTCCGTATACTGATGTAACTTCCTTTGAGTATATACCCAGAAGTAGGATTATTACATCATATGATTGTTCTGTTTTTAATTGTGTGATGTGCCTTGGTAAGCCTTCTCACAATGGCTAATCTAATTTATATTTCTACTAACAATGGACAAGTGTTTCCTTTTCTTGGAATCATTATGAACTTTTTTAGTGTTTTTTTGTTCATTTTAGTGAGAAAAAATGCAATAGCAATGAAACACTTTCAAAAACAGGTTAGTAGGACAGTTGCAATAATTAATACATTGCATATTGTTATCTTCGTAGTAGTTATTCAGAGGACAAGATGTAACCATGAGCTATAAAAAGTAATGCTATATTAATATGCTGAACTATAAAAGGCTCAATTCAACAACTTTGGACAATTGCCAGTTGTGCTGGTAACTCACCATGATGAACATTTTTTGTCTTTCATTTTCTTGATGAAAGCGAGGTTGATATGATTACTGATGATAGACATTTTCTTTTGTACTCACTGTCCATTTCTGCATCTTAACTAATGCTATCCAGGTACTTTTTATTCTTTGATCATCTTATTTGTATATTGAGTTAAGTTCCTTAGATATTTTAGATATTAGACCCCTTCTGGGGTTTGGTTTGAAAGCACCTGTTTGTAGTATTTTCTTATGCTCTGTGAGTTGTCTCTGCAGTTTTCCTTGTTTCAGTTGCTGTAGAAACACATTTTAGTTCAGTGCC
>NW_004524785.1:905988-907434 GCF_000260255.1 Octodon degus | reverse complement strand
TTTTTCCTCACTTTTCTTCTTGTTATTTCTGTTAGGCGAAGGTCAGTCCATCTGATGGTGCTTCTTGGGGGCTGTTTTCATTCCACTTTTTTTTTCTTCTTAAATTTGGTATTATTTGGATAATACTAAATATTTTGAGTTTAGATTCTTTTCTGTTTTATCCAGTCTGTTCTTGAAGTGTCCTTCAGTCAGACAACACTACAGTTATTCTATTCCTTATGTCTAAATTTCTGTTTTTTATTCTTTTCTTCAAGTTTCTCATTTTGTTCATGAGAAATTTTCAAACTTTGTTTCATTTCCTATCCATATTTTCTTGGAATTCCCTGAACTAGATGTTGTCTCCAGTCAGATTACTTGGTGCAGTAATCTGGTCAGGCAGAACTACTGGATTGATTTTATAATAATCTCTGTTTAGGAGGTTTTTTAGATGGCTTTCCCTGGCTGGGCAGTACTGCTCTTTGGACTCTTGAGTTTGTTTAGAACCATGTGTGGACACCAGAGCTACATGAAGTCTCTAGGGTGGCTTCTGAGGTTTATTAGAAGGCAGGGCCAGAGTTGATGCTCTGTACTTAGACATGGACTCCAACTTGCCTTCTGGTCCAGGTTAGATGCAATGAGATTGGAAAGGCTTGGTAAATGTGCCACCCAAGCAATCATTTTAACTGGAGATAAATGTTTCCCTGAAGTTGAAATGCTGCTCTGCACTTGTCCCCTAAACTGAGGAAGGCCTGAGGAGAATACTGAGTGTGTGGAAGAGGGCTAGCGAGGACTTAGGTCTATAAGACGTGTGGCCTACACTTCCTGCAACATGAGCCAGACTCTCCGATATGTCACATCTGTTTACTGGAATGCAGAATTATTAATAATTTCTGTGTGCTGGTTGATCTAAACTCCACTTTTATTACTTTTTGTGACTGAGAACAATTTGTCACACCCTGCCAATACTCCCAGGGTTTTCTAGGACATGAGACAAGAGTGGACTTCAACACAGAGATACATTCTAAACTTCCCTGAATGGTGATTACAGAGAAAGTGCACTTTCAACGTTGTTCCTCAGTAGGACACTACAGACTCAAAGAAAGCCCATATGTGCAGGGATGTTTTGGCTTATAGAAAGAGTGATTTGACTGAGCTACATTTTAGAACGAACCTCCTCTTATTTTTGTTTCCAAGAGATCTTCAAAGTTTCCCTACAAATTCCTAGGATATTCAGAAAGGCAGATTTGCCCATGGGTGATATCTGAAGGATTTCAGGTAGACAGATGAAGCTGAGGATTTCTACACTTCTACTGTACTGATAGTAACCTTCTATTTTGGAAGGAGGATCTTAAACTTAGAATTCCAATTTTTAATCTGTCACTTACACAAAAATCCATTATTTTTCAAGGCATCTTCTTTTCTTTCCCTTCCTTCCTTCCTTCCTTCCTTCCTTCCTTCCTTCCTTCC
>NW_004524785.1:886049-905888 GCF_000260255.1 Octodon degus | reverse complement strand
TCTCTCTCTCTCTCTCTCTCTCTCTCTCCCTCTCTCTTTCTTCTGTGGTCAGCTCAGCCCACCCTGGGGGTAGGGCTGGCATGACATGCAGTGCAGTGCCGGGCATTGAACTGTGGTCCCTGCACGCTTTCCTAAACTTGCCTAAGCAGGTGCATTAGGCTGCTGAGCTATCTTGCCAGCCTAATGCAAGCCTAATGCAATGTATATCCTGTCTTAATGTAGATGAGAAGAATTAGTCTCTCATTACAGAAATAAGAAGTATGTCAGCGGAAATTGAAATATTTCACATTCTTGTTAAGTACTAGTAAAAAGGAAAAACTATGATAATAATATCAACCCAATAAGCAGTATTTAAGAAACTCAGACTCAGGCATGGCTATCAATTTAACAACTTTTATGGACAGTAGGGATACTAAGGTATGTTGTGTGGGGAAAGTTGCAATATTCACTGACATGGAAAGTGTGAAATCGACAGAAGATCATATTGCACAGAGGAGCGAAATGAAAGTATAAGGAATCTTAAATATATCACCAAAGCTGACCTGTGATAATATTAGAACAAAAGTACTGCGTTTTCTCTATCCATTATTTATTTACAGTACTAAAGAGATCAGAGAAGGATTAGTAAATCCTAACATCATACTAATTGTATTTATTTTCAAATCAAATATTATGCAGGAGGACACTAGAAAGGAAGTGAACATAATTATCAGATAAGATGATGAGATAGACTTGTTTTCATTGCATGCTTTTTAAATGTGTAATTGAATTGTTAGAGGCATAATTAGACAAATGATTTGCTTGCATGGTATTAGTGTTATCTTAGCTTGTCTAAAATGTGTTTTTATTTGTTTTAAAAACACAAGAAGGCAGGGAACCATAGTGACTTAGGAATGCACTGGTCCTGAAGTGCAGAATACCTATGAAATCAACTCTCAAGCATACGATGCCATTGGTCTGGATGAGAGGTAATGAAGCAGACTTAAGCCTGCAGATTTATGGGCAGTCATTATAAGAAGCGTGAATGCCAGCTATTGTACCTGTCCAGAGAGACCAGTCCAAGAAACCCCCAGATGGAAGGGTAATTACACACAGGAATAGGAATAATTACACACACTCCATCCCTGCTGGAGGGATGACTCCGACATTTCCTTTTCTGGATTTATTTCTTCTAGAGAGTGCCTATCTTTGGGTGGGAGATTCTTAGAAATAAGAGGGTGATCTCTATGACTTCTATGACATCCGTTTCATCACGACAACTGATGGCTATACTGCATAGGGTCAGATAGTAAATGTTGTCAGTGATGGAAATGCTGGTGGAAGTAAAGACCTTACTCTGAAAATAAGGGTGAAGAAATTGTGAGAAAAGTTGATGTGGTAGACCAAAAAATGCAACTCAGTGCTGTTGTTTACCATGGTGTATAACTATGATCCCAGGGTGTATAAGGATTATAATTTGCTGTGTAAACTGTGAGACAACTCTCTATACTTAGCAACTCTCAGGTATTTATTATGCTGTTATGACAACTGAGTGCCTCATGACTCTAGTAAAATACAGCAATTTGGAGTAGTTCCAGCAAAATAAGGCAGAGATATTAAAAGAAACAATAATATAGGCAATATCATTTGAAGTGGGAAGTATTTTTTCATAGAGTTATCTTTCAAGAAAGATATATCTTTTTTGCTACTTTTTGTCTTTTAATAAAACTGTAGGGAATTTAAACTTAGGAAGTTTTTATAGATGTAAGTTATACTTCTTTATTTGTTTCAATTGTGAAATTTGTGTTTTCTTTAAAAATTGAGAATAAGAATTCTCTTTGAAGAAGGAAAACCAAGTCTAAGTTTAATGAAGGTGTTATTATTTACTTCTTAACCTAAACTATTATTATATACTATTTATTAATAAATGCTTGTGGTATTTCCAAGAAGAAGGTAATTACTATTATTAATATTATTGTTTTATTTATTTATGCATTTATTTTTGTGTTTTAGGGAAGGGTCTACAGGGTGTTCAGGGTCTCACTACTAGATCAGATTTCTTGTAGTGATCTGCCTGTTTACAGCCTCCCAAGAGCTAATATTACAGGTGTGACACCACGCCCAGTCTCTATTGCTGTCTCATCGTGCCCTGGGGGAGGGGCCAGCAGGGCAGGCCTGGGGATTCAACCCCAACCCCTGCGCCTGCTTTCAGTCGCTTTAATCCACTGAGCTATTTGACCAGCTCAGAATGTAATTATTATGTATTAATAAATCTAAATTTTGTACAATGAATATTCACAAGTGTATTAGGATTGATTTAACCATGCATCTGTATCTAGTCAAAGGTTTCTCTTTGTTAATTTTTTATTTTGTTTTGATTTTGGCATTTCCAGACAGTATCTTACTATATAGTTCAGACTGACCTTGAACTCACTGTGGCGCCCAGGCTGGCCTGCAGCCCAGGATGATCTCGTTACCTCATCTTTTTGCCTACTGAGATTTCACTCCTGTGCCGCCACCCCCTCCTGAATTTCATTCTCTCTGTCAGATCCTAGGCATGCTTGTTTTCTCCTTGACTTTCTTCCTACATAAACCCACCTTCCCAGTCACTGGTTTCCTTTCCAATGGGTTAAGAAGAATTCTAAGACTCCCTCCACATTCCCACTGCAGTGCACGCACGGGCTGTGTAACCCCAGCCCCCTTGAGGGTCATAGTAAGGAGCCTGACGCCTGTGACCATGTTACATCGTAGGATGTAAGCAATGTGCCTGATGGAGCTCTTTGCTAATCAGTACTGTTCATCAAATGATTTTCAGGGTAACTGACACAATTATGTGTTAAAGGAAGTAAGAAAGCTCAAGGGAGCAGGAGATGCCTGGCTAGCCTTGGGGATCATGCTCATCTGGAGGCTGGGAGCTTTGCTTTCAGATGACAGCAAGAAAGCAAAATCAATAATATGGCTGCAAAATAAAATCAATTAGAAGGATAACCAGAAGGAATTTGCTAACGAATTTGTTTAGTTAACCCTCAAGGTGAAGATACTCTTAGATGGAACGTGAATCTTAGCTTTGTAAAATCCTGAGAAGGTAGGCCAGATAGTTCAGCAAATTGAAGTACCTGCTTAGGCAGATGTAGGAACCGGGGTTCAATCCCCAATGTGCGTCTCAGGCCCTGACCCCGGGGCATGCTGAGACTACAATTGAGACTGGGCATGATGGGGTGTGTCTGTAATCCCAGTGCTTGGGAAGCTGAAAACAGGTGGATCACTAGGAGTCTGATCTGTGTAGTGAGACCCTGTAGAACCTGTACTAAATACATATGAAAAAAAAAAAAAATCCTAAGAAGACCTGGCGAACACTGGTTAGATCACCCAAAGAAACAGAGATAATAAACTTGCATTGTTCATAGCTATATTTTGTAAATCTACACTAGCAGAAAAAATGACACAGCATCTCCTTCTAGACCTTGAAGTTTCTCTGACTCAGTAAAGTCCACCCATGTACTATGAGCTCTTAAATCAGCATTGACCATCAAGTTACACAGCTAATTCTCTTTGTCCCTGTACCTAATTAGTAATAACTATTGATTTTTATTCCCAAATATGCCCAAATGAACTGTCTAAGACTTTCCAGCTCAGAGCCTCTATTTTGTTGAATTAGCATGAAAGTCCCCTTTCTTGCAGTCCTAATTTTCTCAGGGATTTCTTTGACAGATGACTGTCAAGGTGAACTTTGTGAAATACACATGCTTTTCATGTTGCTGCATAGTAACTACATGATCTCCACAGTCTGGACTCTTTGCCATTAAAAAAAAGGAAGAAAAAAAAAGACTTATAAATGGCTTCAGCACCATCATCTACCGAACACAGTTTCAGGATAACCAGAGAACTCTCTAGCCTATGAAAAACTCTGTAGGTTTGGTGCTATATTTGACTGCTCAGTGTTTCCTAAACTGAAATTTTTATTGCATGGCTCATTCCTACTAAATGGACTAGTCAAATACTACACTTTGGAAAATGCTGCCTTGATTCCTGGATTCAGTTTTATTTTTTTCTCTTTTCTGTACTTGCTGCATAATCATTAGTATAATTTAGTTCTTGATTTCTTAGCACATCATTTTGATTTTCTTGGAAATGCACTAAATTGAAGTTCAGATCATATCCATAATCCTATTATCTTGTGGAGATTCTTATTTTATTAAGGTGTCAGAATATATATATATATATATATATATATATATATATATCTTAATATACTTGATGTATGACAATTCTTTCTTTTCTTTTCTTTTTTTTTTCAGAGCTGGGGATTGAATTCAGTCCCTTGCTTTTGCCAGGCAAGTGCTTATTCAACTGAGCTATCTCTCCAGCCCCAATGTATGACAATTCTTAAGACAAATGTAATTATTATGTATTACAAATACATACTGACAAAAATATATAAAAATTGGGTTTTAGAATGAAAAAATCAGTATGAAGATTCCCTAAAAAGCAAAAATTAAAAATTCTATTTTAGGGCTGGGGAGATAGCATGGTGGTCTGAGCACCTGCCTGCAAACACAAGCACCTGAATTTGACCCCTGGTACTGCATGCTGTGTGTGGTGACACATGTCTGTAGTGTCAGGGCTGGGGAGGCTGAGACAGGAAGACCACTATGAGTCTAGGGTGAATAGGGAGATCCCATACCAAATAAATAAATAAATAAATAAATAAATATTTTTTTAAAACTTCTATTTTACCCAGTTATTTGCCTTCTAACTATCTTTCCAAAAGTGTTGAAGACATCATATTACAGAAATACATCCACATTAATGTTGATAGCAGCTAAAATTCATAATGGCCAAATTTTGGAACTAGATTATATGTCTATCTACAAACAAATTGATAAAAAATATGGTATTTATATTTAGTGGGATATTATTCTGTCATAAAAAAGATGACTTTGAACTATTTGCAAGAAAACGAACACACTTTAGAGACATAATACTATGTAAAGTAAATCAAACACTCAAGCTTGCATGTCATGTCGTTTCCTTTATATGAGAAGATCAATGTACCAGTAATTTAAAGAACAAAATAGGGGCTGAAGAGATAGTTCAGCAAGCACAAGGACCTGCATTCAATCCCCAGTTCCACCAAAAAAAAAAAAAAAAAAAAAGCAAAATAAAGGAAAGAAAAGCTGGTATTTATACACAATGATGTACTAATCTGGAATAAAGAAAATAATCTTGATTCATTTGTAGGGAAATAGTTTTACCTTAAGACCAAAAATTTAAGTGAATCAAATCAAACACATAAGCCAAAATATTGTACAGTTCTTTTATCTAAGGTATCCAGAATGTAAATAAACTGCAGATAAAAATAGGAAACAGAGAGATAGAATGTGTGAAAAAAGAAGTATAGAAAGAAATGAAAGGAAAGGGCCGGGGAGATGGCTCAGTAGAATAAGCTCCTGCCTGGCAAGCGCAAGGGCCTAAGTTCAAGCCCCCATTCATTAAAAAAAAAAAGAAAAGAAATGAAAGGAGGTAGGAGGAGGGTCAAGGAAAGGAATAAAATGAATTAAGATTTATGCTGTGCATGTATCAACTTTCCATAATAAGTACAGTTATAATCTATGTCAAACATACACCAATTAAAGATAAATAAATACAGATAATTTTGGCATAAAAGTATCCAAAATAAGGTAGTATTCAAAGAAGTTCAAAGACATAATCAGTGAGACTAGTATGGAAATATTCAATCCTAGATGTCTGTGTTTCTTACGGGGTGAAAAATCCAAATATTTGGGTTATTTTTATGACAAACACAAATCTCTTAAGTCATTGTCAGATACAGATTATGTACAATTTAGCAGTTATCCGAAAGTCAAGATTCAGTATTAAAAATCCTGAATTCTGGTATGTAATAAGGATTAAGTCAAATAAAGTTACCTTTCTTCAAATTACATCGTGTCATTTTGATGAGGTCTTTAGACAGTGCTGCCCTGTGACGGCTCATCGTCACGCCTGCTGTGTTGCACTTATTTTTCCTCTCCAGCTGTGCACATTGCATCTCTAAGACCACAGACAATTTATGTATTAACAATGATACAAAGGTCAAAAAATACTGAACTGAGTTTTCACTTCTGAGTGTCTTAGGCCCCGCCCCTCGCTTCTTCGCTTGCAGCGTGACATTTAACGTTATGACAGATTCAACAGTGTGGAATTTAATTTCCAGCCACTGTGCTCCGCTTGCCTACACAAACGACATTCATATCTCCTCTGGTTGTGTAATTTTCTCCTCGTTCTCTTTGAGGAGGTCTTAGGAAATCTTCAGCGCTGCCCTGAAAGGTTTGATTGCCCATCTTTTCCTTTCTACTCAAGATATTTCACTTCCTACGATTAAGGAATGAATTTAAAAGTGAGAATTTTAGGTGGGACTGGAGGACAATCAAGCTACAAAATTAAAGGGTAGGGTAGGTAAATTGCTTGAGTCCGTGAAAACTAAGCGGCACTGCCGAATTTACTTTTGTTCATTCCTTAGGACTTGAATAATTGAAACCCATGAATCTGTAAATGGCTCTTGATAATCCTTCATTTCCTCTCTTATTGGTACATTTATTCCATTATTTAATCATTTTCTATGTATTAGAATAATATACTTGATCCTAAAAATGCTGAATTTTACCAACAAATTGAGTCAACGATAAAGATTCCAAGTCATATTTTCTCATCAACAATATCACATATTTCCCTGTGCATGCAAAAGCTTTTGTAGTTCAAGTAACTTCCATCTAAAATAGAAGGATAATCGTGGTTATCATATGTATGAAACAAGAAGAACTGTAAATTGTTCTACTGTAATATTGATACAGTAATGTTATACAATATAAATATATAATAAATTAATAAAACAAATTTTATGAAGCCATTTAAATCTCAGAAAAGAGGCATTTTTGAACAATCTTTATTTTTAACCACACGGAATCTTTTTTATAAATACTTGATAAGTAAGATATAAAGTGTACTCATAATTTTTAAACTAGGTATTTCCTGCAAAGTAAATTTCAACAAAATCTGAGAACCTCAAGTTCAGTTTCTTTTCTTCCTTTAATATCTGATGTACTTCTCTTTTTTCTGAATGTCAGTTAATCAGAAATGGACTCATTTACTATCTATAAATTGAGGCATATTGCAATATAGGTAGGCTAAGAAAAGTAAGAAGGTATTTTCATCTAAGACAATGAACAATTAGATAAGACTCATGATAAAACAGAAAAGAAGCATAAAAATTCCTTGAGCAGAAAATTTTGAAAAGAGATGGTGAGAAGAAAAATCACCCTCAGCAGAGATGCAAACTGGGAGATGTGTTCCCAGCACTGCCAATGGGGCATGACTTCAGGCAGGAGACAGTATTCACACCCTTATGAAGAAGTGTGCAGAGACTGAGGGATTGGCCCATAGCCATGAAACAGGAAGAGAAAAATGGAATGGAAGTGTATGATTACTTTCATCTTTTCTTTTTTTCATAATTTTATTGATAAACAAATAGCAATGAGACAGTTTCAAGTCAAATCACTAGGACAGTTTCAATAATTAACACACTGCATACAATCTTCTTAGTGGTTAATTGCTGTAAAAGATGCAGACTTGAGATCCTATTTACAAACACCATTATAACAAATCATTCTATCCATTGAGAGAATGTAACTATATATCTATCCTAACCACTTTGAATACACAGATACACAATGGACATTCATCTGTATACCCTTTTTTTGTTAAGTTCCATTATTTGAATATTATAGGTGTGTAAACTCAGCAAAATATTCTAAAAGAGTCCAGTAGCCCATAATAGCATTGGGACTTCTGTTTAACTGGCAATGTCAGAAATTGTTGACCTGAGTCCCCCACAGCTCAACATAACAGCAAAGCTTTACTTCCTATATTTCGTCTTCATACTTTTCTACTGGATGGTTAAGACCAAGGTAAAGCAGGACCTATGCAACAAGAGTTGTAGCTTTTGGGTCTGAGAAGGTCAGTGAAATCCCCTCAGGATTTATCCTGAGATCCTGTACCTCAGATTGTAGAACCTTTGTCAGTGTCAGCCATGTGGATGAGTCACGGCCATTGATTGGTTTTTTCTTTTCTTTTTTGCGGTACCAGAGATTGAACTCAGGACCTTGTGCTTGCTTGGCAAGTGCTTATTCTACTGAGCTATCTCCCCAGCCTCTGATTACTTTCCTCTTAATGTGTTTGCCACCCAGTAAACTATGAGGGAGTAGTTGACAGCTTCAGGAGGATGCTCTTCCTAAACGAGTTCAGCAATTGCTGTAGAGGAGATAATCATCATGTTTACCAAATTGTCTGTAATTAATGAACATTGTTTCCAGCTTAAATTTCATCTACTATGCTGACAGAATGCTCTTAGGTAAGTGCTATTTGTTCTCTTATGCCCGTCAGTGATGTTACTAGGACAAAGTCCTTTTATCAGTATTCTCCATGAGATTTAGAATTCTGATACAAAATGGATACTAGTAGAAACACTCCTAATTATCGCTGTAGGTCACATTTATGAATATTATATCACATATCTCCATAAATGGATTGACTTAAAGGTGCACTGTACTCATGGTATTTGACTTGGATAATGAATCCTAAATCTTTCGATTGTTATTCTTTTATTTGTTAAAGAGAATAACAGAATAGCAAAGAAAAAAACATTAGAAACAGTATATAATTTCACTAAACAAAATGATAGGAATTCAATAACAAATGCTGTAGGCCCTATGAAGAAAAAGCAACCACTCTTCACTGTGGTTGGTGGCAGTGCAGACTGGTACAACCACAGTGGAAATTAGTGTAGAGATTCCTCAGAAAACTAGATAGAAGCTCCACTCAACCCAGCTGTTACCCTCTTGGATGGTTTCCCAAAAGAACTAAAAGCCTCATACCACAGCAATATATGTGCAGTCATGTATAGAGCAGCACAATTTGCTGTAGCTAAATCTTGGAAGCAACGCAGTTGCCCATCAACGGAGGAACTGATAAAGAAGATGGGGTATTTTATACAATGGAGTATTGCTCAGCTATAAACAAAGATAAACCTGAGACTTTTATAGGTAATTGAATGCAGATAGGGACCATATGCATAAGTGAAACACATCAGACCCACATGTGTAAATGTTATATCGTCTCCCCAGTGCAAGAACCTGAAAAGTAAATAAAATCAGAAAGGTACCATGGATACTGTGAAAGGAAAGAATCTGCTCAACTGGAAGGAACAACTGGGATGAGGAAAAGGGTGAAAGAGAGAAAGGAGGGGAAAGATATATTTATATTTATGTACAGAATAGCTTGGATAATTGTACCTCAGATTGCTGCTGCTTTACTGAGGGGAACAGTTAATGCTTATGCTTTTTTCTCTCCTTTTTAATATTTTATATTTCTAACCAATTTTACATGCTTATATCTGACAATCTGAACAACCAATTTGACGACAACAATATGAAGTATAAAAACCTTGACTCTTGTTCTAACAGCACTTCTGCACAATCTATGTGCTTGTGGACTTCAAGGTTAAACAAGAGAATACTTCCTATTTTGCTTTTAGTGTCTCAGTAATCAGTAAAATTTTTTGCTTCCATTATTTTTTCATTAGTGGAAAAACAGAGAAAGCAAAATATTTTGTGTTTACAAAGATAAATGGTCTCTATTTGGAGTTCAAAACCTGAAACAACAGGAAAGATAAAAGTGCTGTCCCCTGTCCCCTGTCCCCTGACCTGACCCTTGCCACCATAAAACAAAGCTTCCAGTGGACTGCAGAATACTTCCTATAACTTCCTATAACCGTAAGATTTCCCCCAGGGGAGTAGAGTAAGCTATACTAGTGTAACCAAACTGGAGACTGTGTTATGCTTAGACTTATTTTTCCTGAGCCTGTATTTGCTGCTTATTCCAATTAAATGCAATAACTATGAAATTGATATAAAGTGAGAAAGGCACTAGGGGGAAGGAAGAGTAAAATGAAGGAAAAGAAGAAAAAGAGAAAGGGAGGAAGGGAAGGAGAGAGAGAGAGAGAGAGAGAGAGAGAGAGAGAGAGAGACAGAGAGACAGAGACAGAGAGACAGAGACAGAGAGACAGAGATAGAGACAGAGACTGAGACAGACAGACAGACACAGACAGACAGACAGACAGACAGACAGACAGACAGACAGACAGACAGACAGAGAAACAGAGAGAAGTAAGTACCTAAAATCCCTTGAGAAGTTGTCGTTTGAAAGAAAGAAACGCAGGCTTCTGTGTGTGACTTATAGCAGCAAGAATCCCCATGTGGCCTGAAAGTCTTGGTACAGAATCAAGACAAAAGGGTCACAAGCCAAGCAGGGCAAAGTGAGCACTTGGGCTTTCTAAAGGGAATAGCTGCTCTTAAAAATTGAAATTGTTGCCACATAGAAATGAAAAGCTAACATGGATCAGTCTTCTGATGCTGAAAAGATAATTAAATCCACATTTTTTATACACAAAAATCTTATGATAGAGCATTGTTTGTGACTTATTCAAATAAAACGCCAAATTGGGGCCAGTGAGATAGCTCAGCAGACTAAGTGCCTACTTAGGCAAGTACAAGGACTGGAGTTTGATTCCCAGCATCACATGCTGCACTGGCCCCACCCCTGGGTGCGCTGAGCTGGTCACCAAGACCAGGTGTGGTGGTATACGCCTGTAATCCCAGTGCTGGGGAGACTGAAAACAGGAGGATCACTACAAGTTTGAGCAGCATAGTGAGACCCTGAACCAAAAACACTGAAAAAAAAAATTATACTAAAGGGGTCTAACAAAATATATCTGTAAATGACATAAGAATCTGTGGAGAGCAGTTTGTTCTAAATATTTTTAAATCTTGTCTCCTCACACAGAAAACAGACAGGAGGTAAGAACATTTTCAGGATAAGTGATAATGTCAGGATTTTGCAAAATATGTTGGCTCTAATATCAGTGACTTGCAGTTTAAGCTCCTGCTGGTATATTCTATATATTCAGGATTATTCAGTATATTCTGAATATATATTCTCTGTCATATATCTAAAAATTCAGCAGAACTTCAGAATGTCTTAAAAACTTTATTAGTTAATAATTTTTGTCAATAATTATAGTATCTAATTACTAATCTTGGTTATGAGGTTCAAAGAGTCTTATCTCAAAATATTTATATTATATACATTTTCTCCAAGAATATTTAAAACACCTGAAAATATTGCTAGCACTTTTGTTGATCCTTGAGTG
Source organism: Octodon degus (assembly GCF_000260255.1). Lineage (NCBI taxonomy): Eukaryota > Metazoa > Chordata > Mammalia > Rodentia > Octodontidae > Octodon > Octodon degus. Next base: position 894,646 of record NW_004524785.1, on the reverse strand, counting down.
AAGGAAAATTTCTTTAATAGCATCGTAATCCTCTTATGTTGGACGTTTTGAGAAAATACTCAGTGAAGAATATGCATTGTGTTCTTTTTCTGTTATTCCAGTTTATTTTTATTGTGACTTTTAACAGCTGAAATCTAAACCAGAAGGATTTATTTTTTGAAGAATGTCATCTGAATAAAATGGGGACATGTGGCTTAAACATATGATCAGTGAAAATGTATAGCTGTTGAAGGCAGATATATAACAAAAGCTCAGCCAGAAAAGCAGGTAATTCAAAGGATATGTGCCACAAAATAGCAGTCACAATGACACAGATTAGGAAGAATTTCAGAAATACGGGTAGAGATAAATTATTTAATGCACCTCAATTTAATTAGAAAAAATGAACAATTTGTGGTTTACTGCCTTTATCAAGTATATTTTTAAGACAGAATTGATTTGGTTTACTTTTACAGTAAATGATATTTAAGAAATTACTGAAAATGTTGTAGTCTTTCTCGAGTAGCACTAGCACTTAGCACTTGAGGTATATTTCATTTGTGATTCAGTCTCTCTTTCATGGATCCTAAAATTGCCTTCTAATGGAACGGAAAAGCCAAGTTACTTTTTGTTCTTCTTTTATTTTGTATTTTAGGGAAGGATCTATAGGGTGTCCAGGATCTTACTCCTAGATCGGACTCGTAGTGATTCTCCTGTTTACAGCCTCCCAAGTGCTAGGATTACAGGCGTGCGCCACCATGCCCAGTCTCAATTGCAGTCTCAAGGTGCCCTGAGGGGGGCTGGCACGGCAGGTCTGGGAATCAAACCCCGGGCCCCTGCACCTACTAGTAGGTTCTTTAATCCACTGAGCTATTTGGCCAGCATGCCAAACTACTAATATAGCTCCATTGATTTCACATTCATTCTTCTCTGTCAGCCTTTTTTATTCATTGAGACCTCTATTGCTGAGAGTAATTAAATGTTGTTTAATTTTCACCAAACATTAAAAACAGAGAAGAGGCTAATTAAATGGAATTCTGATCATTCCGACCTATTGTTAGCTCTGTAAAGTATTAAACAGTAATGAATGTAAATGACTGTTATAGAATTCACAATAGAACTCATTTATTTTTCAACTCATTCCCTTCTTGTTTATGTTTTCTTGCTTTCCTTTTTCTTATATCATTAAGTTAATCTTAAGGGTGTATGCTAGGAAGACATTTCAACATCTAATCGGACACATTCTTCTATAGACAAAAGCTTTACTTATTCTTCTAGCATTGAGCGAACTCAAAGCTTATTTCTAATAATACTGAGCAGTTAGTTCTAATGTCTTTCTATGAGATGAGAATCCATGCAACTTAATACTAATTAATTAATTAATTAATTATCCTAATTTCCGTAGGATTGGAGAATGTACGTCCCTCTGCACGGTAACTGATGCCGTCACTATTGTGCTGATGTTGCTCTCCATGTCATCTACGATATGCTCCCACCGTTTTCTTGCTTACACTGAAGTGCTCACATACTAGACCCTTTCTTTTCCTCCCCCTTTTTGTGTATGACACAATTTACTCATATTGTCAATGGTTTTTCTCATGAAGAACAAGGAAAAATGAGAGACATCAGCATATTTAGGAAAGAAATAGCTAGAATGACTAGCAGTTTAAAGGTGCTATCAAAGATATATATGTAGGAGGGGCCGGTGGACTAAAGCACCTGCTTAGGTAAGCTTAAGCAAACACAAGGCCCGCAGTTCGATCCTTGGCACCACATGCCACGTTAGCCCCATCCCCAGGTGTGCTGAGCCGGCCACAGCATCTGGGCCTAGTGAGATAGGCCTGAAATCCCAGCTCTGGGGAGGCTGAAAGCAGGAGGATCACAATGAGTCTGAGTCGCATAGTGAGATCCTGCAACAATCAAATACATTAAAAATTAATAATAATAAAAGATGTATGTAGGAATAAACAGTAGGGCTCAAATAGACACATAGTCAGTTTATATAAAGTAAAGATAGGGATGCTGTTAATATTTAGCCTAACTTCTACATTTCCAGTATAATCACAGACACAATGGTATGAAGATTAAAGTTGAAAATACATCAGTAGTGTAGGTTTTAATTCTGATGTAAGGGTTATTAAATGGATTATGGAGTTTAACTGTGTGAGAAAGAAAGTGAAAATATGAATAACAGCTGAAGACCGAGGGGACCTTAGCGACAGGGCTGTAAGGAGGACCTGTGAAAAGAGGTTTCAGAGTTTGTGCAATTCGCGGTGTGAGTTGATAGCTGGACACAGGAAAGGGAAACTTTCGAGTCAGTGTAGCTGAGAATATGAGATGGAGAACGAAATATGCTTCTGGATTTTTGAGACAAAGAGTTCAAGATCTGATCTTGCAGGAATATTTTAATAGATTTTTAAGGTTAGTTCTGACTTTGTACTTTTTCTGATTATTATGAGTTTTGCCTTCTTAGTTCTAATTTCTCATCTAACAGATTTCTTAGGCTAGGCTTGTTGAATTTATTTATTTATTTATTTATTTATTTATTTATTTATTTATTTATTCATTTATTATGTATTTGGTGCAAGGCCTCACTGCTCAGCTCCAACTCGTGGTGATCATCCTGTTTTCCCCCTCACCAGCGCTGGGATTACAGGCACGCGCCACCTGGCCCAGACTCAGTGGCCGGCTCCGCTCGCCTGGGGGAGGGGCCTCCGCAGCCTGTGTTGCTGAAGATCGTCCCTGTGCTTGCTTAAACAGTCATTTATTCCACGTCGCTATTTCATCAGTCCACCCTCTTATCTTCTATAATTACATCTACTTGTTATTTTTTAACTTTAATTGATTTATTTTCCTATAAATCGTGCTTAATGCCAACCTATGACTTTTGGAAATAGGCAGATAGTACAATAATAGCAATGAATTAATGAACATTCCTTGAGAATACCGAGCTGAAGGGCCGGTGCGATCGCTCAGCAAGCGCAGGGACCAGGGTTCTATACCTTGTACTGCGTGCATCGCCGGCTCCTCCCTTGGGGCACGCTGAGCCAGCACCTGAGTCCGGCGCGGTGTTGCATGCCTGCAATCCCAGTGCTGGAGAGGCTGAAAACAAGAGGATCGCTAGTGTCCAAGCTGCCTAATGAGACCTCATACCAAATGCACTAAAAAAAAATACTGAGCTGATAAATATATTTGTTCATATAATGCATAAATTGTTCCATTGCATAGCAATTATGATAATCATTACATTTTTGTGGGTTCTTTGTGATGCCAGGAATTGTGTTGGTGAGGTAGGTGCTACGCCTCTGAGCCACATCCCTGGCTCCAATATTCATTAAGTGTTGTACTAATATCATTCAATTAACAAGAGAAATTTTGTTCATCAGTGTTCTGTGAAAAAAAAAAATCAGTGGTAGACAATTTATCCTCATCTGCTGCTTTATGCCAATTAAGATCAGGATGTTATCACCAGAAAAGTTATTGAAGCTCCATTTATCCTTCACTGAGTCCTGACCAGACTTTTCAAGTAACAGATTTACATTTCATACTCACACTGGCCTTAACCTTCCATTTATTTTGTTCTGTCTGAATGTTCTATGTACTTATTTTCCCAGTTTCCTAGAATTTTTCCACCAAGCTAAAGACAGTCAACCTTGTCTTCTGTCTAGACTTCACTGTTCGAATTACTTCTTTTTCTGATTTTAATGATCAAGTCCCTGCTTTCTATAGAGTGTTTTTCTCATTTGTTCACTCCTTGACCTTTATTGGGTCCATTCAAAGGATCATCTTCTATTATTGGCTCTGTTTTATTTCTTTTAGTTTTAATTTTTAAAAAAATTTTAATACAGGGTTTACAGGATCTCACTACACAGATTGGACTCAGTGATTCTCTTGTTTCAGCCTCCCAAGAGTTGGGATTATAGGTGCGCCACCATACCTAGTCTCAATCTCCCTTTCAGCATGCCCTGGGAATGGGGCTGGCACTGCAGACCAGGGATGGAATTCTAGTCTCTGCTCTTGGCTAAGCAGGTGCTTTAGTCTGCTGAACTATCTGGCCAGCCCTATTGGCTCTGTTTCAGCTAAGTTTTCATTTCTCTTAAGGTCCTCAACTATCTCATCTCTCCATTTCACCAGTGAATTCATTGCAAGCATAAGGAAATATCAGAGCAAAAATGTATTAAATATCCCCATAGCTTTTGCCATTTCTGACTTCCCCAATTCATCAGATTAGTTTCAGTGCCAAGGGCCGTGGGTGAGAGGAGACGCAGATCCTAATTCTTCTCTCGTTCACTCCTCCAGTCCCCTCCGTGCCTCTTCCATACTGTGATTTACTGATCTTGGGGTGTCTACCCAGGCTTTTCCTAACAAACAAAAGCAGAGAAATGAGAAGGATTACAGCCCATATCAGTCCATGTGATGAAATTATCTGATCTTAATGTGATACTGACAGAGGGGCATAAAAAATGACCAAAAGAATGGAAAGTCCAGAATAAGATTCACATGTCAGGAATTGTTTATGAGACAGGTGGTATGAAAAAATGGTATGGAAAAGAAATAGTTTAAGCATGAAACTAATAAAAGTGATAATTAATATGAATAAAATGTTTTTATCTCAGCCATGTTTTTGTTAAGTGAAGCTCTAATATATGAAGAATTTAAAGAATATTTTTAAAATTAAGAAAACATCTTAGAAAATGTAGGTAAATATTGTTTTAATGTTTGCATAAAAATAGGCTTGAACTAAGATTAAAAAGCATTGGTGAATGTTTTAAAAATTTATACCTTTTTCATCTAGATAAATTCCAGATTTACAGAGCATATGTTTTTATTTTTTATTTTTTTGACAGAACAGGGGATTGAACTCAGGCCCTTGTGCTTACAAGGCAAGCACTTCTTCTATTGAGCTATCTCCCCAGCCCCAACCCAGCATATGAAATTACAAAGTTTTCTGAAAGTTGTTGGTGGAGAAATGTAAATGTTAACCACATTGAGAAACAGTCTGGAAGTGTTTCTCAAATTTGAAAAATCACTTATCCTTTGACAGTCCTATTCTTTGGAACTCTTGCATTTAACTAACTGGAGATAGGTGTAGAAGCTCATTGCAGGTGTGGCGGGGAAGCTGTGTTTGATCGTTGATGACAGTCAAACTCTAAACAACCAACTAACCTTTAAATGACCACCAATATTATGATGACACAATGAGATTTTTCTCTAGCTATTGCTGTGAATAATTTCCAGTAAAGTCATAGATGATGTTTTAGTATCATAATATTAAATTAAGATGGATTTCTAAACATTTCTATCATGAAATAATTTCTATAAATGTGAACACAAGGGTAGGCTGCATACATACCCTATAGGGATTGACAGACATGAAAAAGTCAAAAGAAAGAAAGAAAGAAAGAAAGAAAGAAAGAAAGAAAGAAAGAAAGAAAGAAAGAAAGAAAGAAGAAAGAAAGAAAGACAGACAGACAGGAGTCCCAACAGTGTTTGTTATGGTGGCTGGGACTGATTTCATGAAAGACAAATTTGTATTGGGTTTTGTACATATGTCATTTTGTTTTGTTTTGTTTGATACCAGGGATTGAATTCTGGATCTTGCCCTTGCCAGGCAAGTGCTTATTCTTCTCTCAGTTGAGCTTCGAATTCAGTTTCAGGCATGATGGATCTTTTTTTTTTTTTTTTTTTTTCTGTGTATAGGACAGGGTCTACCGGGTCTATAGGGTTTCACTGCATAGATCGGACTTGTAGTGATTCTCCTGTTTTCAGCCTCCCAAGCTCTGGGATTATGGTGTGCACTGCGACACCCAGTCTCAATCGACATCTCAGCGCACCCCACGGGCAGGACTGGCACAACACGCCGGGGATTGAACCCTGGTCCTGTGCTCTGCCTAAACAGGCACTTCAAATTTGAAAAATCACTTATCCTTTGACAGTCCTATTCTTTGGAACTCTTGCATTTAACTAACTGGAGATAGTCTGCTGAGCTTTCAGGCCCACCCTTGACGGACACATTTATATGATGGAAACATACTTTTACTATGTCCTCTTCATTTCACTGATTTTCTTCCTCATTGTTTTCTTTGTAGGCAGGGAAGTGTCTTACCAGAAATCAGGGAACTTTATAGGTACACAAAACCACCAGATGGGACCTGGTAGGTCAATACCAGCTTTCTTTCTTTCAGAGGGAATATTCTGCAGCTTGCTCTACACGGCTTTCCAGTGGATCTCTAGAGGAATTGAGTTCTACATGTCTGAACAACAATGAACTAAATAGATTTGACCCAGGCCCTGTGTGTGAGTAGGACTGCCTAGGGCCTGCCAGATCCTCATTCAACCTGGAGCCCAGGCCCAGCTTGTGAATGGGACTGCCTACAGTCTATTGGGTCCTCATTCAACCAACAGCCCAAGCTTCAATGTGAGTAGAACTTCCTCCATCAGACAGACCTGGTGTGGAACCCTTCAGCAGAACTCCCTGCAGAGAGGCTAGAGGAAAGACCCACCCAGCTGATCCAGGAACAGAACTTCTTTCCAGATTGGTACAGTGGGTTCATCTCCAAGGGCTGAAGCAGGAAGAAGTGGATCACAGCAACCAGACCCCAGCCACACCCACCTGGATAAGTTTGAACTTGGTAGATCCAGACCTGGTGCTAAGGTACTAACTCTATCTAAGCTCAACATCACACGAATCAGAAGTCAGTGCTACACAAAATACAAAGAGAAGGAGAAAAATGCATTCTCAGGCCCCGAGCCCACTCAGAACAAAGGCAGGAGACAGTAGCACAGAAGAAATTGGAAATCACATACTCGAAGTCTCTGAAATAATAGCGTCTGAAGTAAAGAGACAACTGCAGAAAGGCATAGAGGAAGTCAGATCTGAAATAATTTCTGAAAAAAAGAAATGATAACTATAATGAAAGAAGTACTAAAAGCTTCTAAAGAAGACAATGATAAAAAAATAGAAGAGAATAAAAAAATGATGGAATCCTTGAATGAGCAATATAGGAAAGTAGAATGCGTGAAGCAGGTTCAAAGTGCTATCTAGGAAAATAAAAGCTCAATCACAAGCTGGCAAAACCACTTGAATGAAGGGGAAAATAGACTTTCAGACCTGAAGACACCATTGCACCTAGTGAAAAGGGAAGAAAAGATCTCTTTAAAACAACTAGGATGCAGGAAAAAATAATTCAACATCTGCAAGACGATGCAAAGATGAAGAATGTGAGACTAATAGGCATCAATGAGAAAGGAGTCAGTACAAATAATATAAAAAGAATATGGACAAAAGTAATAGCAGAAAACTTCCCAAATATGTGGAAACAATCTGACATTCAATAACCAAAGCATATACAACTCCAAATAACATCAACCCATTTAAAAATACACCCAGATAAATAATAGTCAAGATCCCAGAAATTCAACACAAGAACAGTATACTGAAAGATGCTAGAGAAAAGAAACAGATCACATTTAAAGGAAAACCCATCAGAATAACAGCAGATTTCTCTTCACAAACCATCAAGGCAAGAAGAGCATGGATCAAAGTCTTGCAAGGAAACAAATTCCAATCCAGACTAATACACCCTGCAAAACTCTCTTTCAAGTATAATGGAGAAGTGAAATACTTCCATGACAAAGAACAGCTAAAGAATTTCATGATGACAAAGCCAACCATACACAGGCTACTGAAAGATGTTCTATAGAGGGATCAAAATGACCAGAACTCCATGAATGAGAATGGAAAGAACCCACTAAATAGGGTGAATAATGAAACACAGGAGAAAAAGAGCTATACAAAAGCAGTCTTTCCATTATTCTTTTGTATACAGCAGCAGAATATTTCCATCAGCATACTTTACAAATGGACTTCTCCTGCACCCTATGGGGCATAATTCTGTCTGGGTCTACAGGGTGGATATCAAGGAAATAGCAGTGGCTCAGCCCCGCAAGTGACACCTGGACACCAGTAAGCATCATGGACACTGTCCATGTCCACAACATACTAGAACTTTGTATGTATCCTGTGGAGGGCGATAGAACGCTCCTGTTATATTTTCCCTTATTTGGGCAAGAAGTGCTGCAGTACCAATCCCTGCTTGCCTCAACATCTTCCTCTGGTCCTGGACCTCCACTACCAATCCACAACTAGTCCCACCCAACTGCTTCCACTATACAGCTATTTAGATTCTGTTCACTTCCTCAATAAATGAGACTTGATCAGAAAGCCTGTCTTGTCTTCGTCTCTCGTGTCTCTTGCCCTGTCTTTTTCATCCCCGTTCCTCCTCCAGGTCATTACCCACGTCTCGACTCGCGGGCCGAGTCAAGTGGCGCCCCACGTGGAGGCCTGGCACAGAGGATTTAATGAGGGAGCCGTTCGAGAGCCCGGGTACGAAGCAGATAGTGAAAGTAAATTCCGAGGCCAATGCCACGCGAGTGCCTGCCGCACCGCTTGAGCCACGGTGAGTGAACGGCAACCCCCTTCCCCTTTCCGGCATTGGTCAAGCATTAAGCAAGCATGAACTGTTTTAGAAAGCCTCAGCAAGGCACTCAAGACACAAGAGATTAAGGTAAAAGAAAAAGATTTATTACAGTATTTTAAGTTTATTCATGAGGTTTGC
>NW_004524785.1:870968-878987 GCF_000260255.1 Octodon degus | reverse complement strand
CTGAGCTGTTTGGCTGGCCCTGGTGGCTCCTCTTGTCATGTAGTCAGTTTTCCTGGCTTATTCACAAATGAATCACAGAGCAATTCCTTCACAGTTTAGGGATCTTCTATCTGTGGGAAGTAATGCTTAAATTACTTTGGAGGTTGAAATACTTAGTTGTGCTTGGCTTGGAGAAAGAAGACTTTGGCTTAACAGAGATCTTTTTCAAAATCTCTGCTAATGTTTGAACTAGAACAACAACAAGGACAACAACAACCACAAACACTATAACAATGTACACTTGTTACCCGCACAATTCCAGTTTGGCTCTGAAGACAGCCAATTACCTGGCAGCTTGAGCAGAGCGGTTCTTTCCTGATGTGACAGACTGAGAGTTTTTTGACAGGACAAATATGTTGCAGCAATAAGTACATTTGTGGCTCATTATTGTCAATGAAATGTACACGCAACGGGGCTGGTTTGCTAAGAGAAATGTCTGGAGCTGCTGTCATTACTCAAACACCTCTGGCCAGTGATGTGTCTTCAGAAAACATCTCTCTTAAATGTATGAAGGAAGAAAACATTTCTCTTAAATGTATGATGGAAGACATGCTTATTCTGTGGCCACCTCCTCACAAAGCTGAGCTGAACAGATGAAAGCCAATTGCATGTACTAAAGGTGGTTGATAGCTTTAATCACATCCTGAAAAATATTGCTAAATTTAGGTGGTATATTAGACTACTCAGTGCTTCTTTTTTTCTTTTCTTTCTTTCTTCATTTAGTATTTTTAGTACAAGGTATACAGGGTCTCACTACACAGATCAGCCTTGTAGAGATTCTCCTGTTTTCAGCCTCCCAAGTACTGGGATTACAGGCATACACCACCACACCCAGTTTCAATCATTGTCTCAGTGTGCCCCGGGGGTAGGGCTGGCATGGCATTCGGGGATCAGACCCCCAGCCCCTGTATCTGCCTAAGCAGGCGCTTTAATCCATTGAGCTATTTGGCCCACCTCAGTGTTTCTTTATAGATGACACAGTGCAGAGTCTCACATTCAGAAATGACTCCTTTGACACAAGCAGTGAAACTAGAAAGCCTTATTGTCATGGCTGCATATTCCTTGCATATGCTGATGAAAACATCTATTTAATTGTCCTGAGAGTAATAATTAAAACAATTAAGTAATTGTGAAGCTGCGGTCTTCAAAATTGGCAATGAGGTTCATACGGCATATTCTCTTGCACAACCTCCTGAAAAACATGCTGAACAAAAACAAGCATTCATAACCTTGTTTCCAACATGGTCAAACTCATCAACCTAGATTGTCGCACACAATGGTTCATCGATCATCTCTAGCAGTTGTGCCTCAATAGCCTCCGCTAGCTCATCAGTATTTCTCCTTATCGTGCCAGTAGAAACAGGAACATGTGCCAATTTTACAAGTGCAGCCTCTCTCAAAAGCTCATGGCAAAGGTTCTTAGCAGCAGGCAGGATCAACTCTTTAGCAATAGTGAAGGCTTCTGGGCTTCAGGAGTGTATTTTACCATGAAGAATGGTGCTCTCAGTGCAGAAACGTTTGATGGAGTGGTCGCCTTCAATAGCTTCTTCTGTTCTTTGTGCTCAGTTTTTCCCTGCTTTGGAAAAACTCCAAAGGCTTTTCTCTTCAGATAAACTTCAAAGTGGAGTGCTTGATTTTTATATGCCTTCCTTGGATAGCTGGCCATCATCTAGGACACAAGCTGCACTTGGAAAATGTGAGTTATCTCTTGCAAGGAACTCACAGTAATACTCTAAGTAATTTTACTTTTATTCTTAATGCATGTGTCCAGTGCACAAGGTCTACTCCCCATGTGTGGAGCTGGGACATGCACACAACCATCCTAAATCTTTTTTTTTTTCTTTTTTATGTATTTAGTACAGGGTCTACACAGTTTCACTATACAGATAGGACTTGCAGTGATCCTCCTGTTTGCTGCCTCTCAAGCACTGGGATTACAGGTGCATCCCACCACGTCCAGTCTCAGTCACCATCTCAGGGTGCCCCAGGGGTGGGGCAAACAGGGCAGGACCGGAGATCAGTCCTCAGTCCCTGCTTCTGCCTAAGTAGTCATTTTAATCCACTGAGCTATCTGGCCAGCCCCATCCTAATTCTTTCTTCAGCCTCATTCCCTCCTCTCCTCGTCCTTTCTTCTATCTCTTATTCCCTTCCCACGGCCCTTTATCTATACTTTGTTTTTCCTGTCTGAAAGAAACCATGTGATTTTTAAGCTTGTGTGTCTGACTTAGTTCCCTTCACATAGTGGTCTCAGGGTGCATCCATCTACTCTTCTACATATTACACAAGTGTATTCTTTGCTATGGTACAGAAGGACTCCATTAATTGGAAATGTTGCATTTTTATCCATTCATCTGTCGATTGACATAAGGCTGCTCTCATGAGTTCCTACTATGAATTTTGCTGTTATAAAGAAAGACAAACTAGAAGTCTTCATAGGTATGTGGATGCAACTTGAAGCTATACTCATCAGTGAAATAAACTAAAGCCACGTGTGTAAATATCATGTTGTCTCCCTAGTGTAAGAATCCAAAAAAAAAAAAAAAAAAGGAATAGAACCTGAAAAGCATAACAGATACAGTTAAACAGAAAGGAAGAGAACTCAAGGATTAAACAACAAGGAGGAGAGAAAGGAGAAATGATAAGAAAAATTGTAGCGGCAAAGGCATGCAAGCATACAGAGAAGATAGATGAGGTGTTTGTACTAAGAATTTCCATTGGTTTTATGAAAATAGCAGTTAGTGTGTACAATTCTCACCTTGACTAATTCTGTATGCAAATAAGTATGATCTAAACAACTACATTGAGGATAGCAATGTGTAATACAACAACTGTGCTCAAAATAGCTGTCATCTTGGTCTTCTAAATGTGTAGCATTTCTAACATCATATCAATTATGACTATACCCTCTTTAACATAATTTTTTAGAAAAAGGTAATAAAAGAAAAAGAGAGACGGGAACAAAATTTACACTTTCTTGAAAGCGTGAGGTAATATTCTACCATATGTCCCATCTTGCATAACTATATCTGACAATCTGAGCAACAGATTTGATGATAAAAATAGATAATATATCATCCACTGTTAATCAGCTATTCTTGTTTCGAAAATCTGTAATATATGTATTGTTGTATGTGACCCTGATTCTGTATCTGTTTTTGTTTTTCATGCGTTTTTCCTCTGAAAAATAAAAGAAAATTATAGTAAAAAGCAGCAAAAAAACTGCTTATGATGTTTGATAATGCAACAATTTTGGGGTACTCAGGGTTGGCAAAAACAGGGCTCATGCTCTGTGGGGGCTGGAGCTTGTTTATTGACAGTCTCAGCACAAGCTTCCAGAAAGAGTTGTGGTTAGTTCTTCTGGTGATGTTCAGATCCCCCATGACCCAGACGAGGCCCTTGTGAGCTCAGTTGTCGCACACCTAGTTTTCTTTCTGCTTGGTTGGCCCAGTTCATGGCCTTCTGTTATGGTTCCTCTACCTAAGTCTGTATTCTCTACCAGGGCTACTGAGCAACTCCTGGATCTTTAGCTTAATTGATTGGGACCACGATGTCCAGCCACCACTTTTCTGGTTTCTGTTCTTCAAGGCTGGAACCCTTTCTCTGACAGTAATTACTACATGCTGGTGGTTATTTGTAAATTATGTTGGATTTATTCACTTCTCTCTGTTTCTGCTGCCAGTAGACTGAGTAAAGCTAAATCCTTTCTTACCTGGAACAATGACAAAAAACCTCGTGCTAACTATCCATTTCCAATCTTGTGCAGTGTCTACAGTGTGGTGGGAATAAGGAGCAGAGGTCTCTAAATATGTTTGTCACACTCTTCCCATGACTTTCCACTGAGATAGATTGATTCCCACTGCCCTCAGTATTGCTTGTGTGCCATGGGCTGTCTGGACCTGCCTCTCCAGCCTCAACTCATTCTTACCATTTATACTTCTTCCTTTGATTTCCTCCCCAACATTCCACCTTCTTTTTGTGAAATACTGCTCATTCCTCTTAGCCACAAAGCTTTTAGTTCCCTTGCACTTTGTATGCCTCTCCTATCTCCAAAGACTCAAACTGTCAGTTATTTTTCATCCTTAGACTATATGACAATTTAAAGGGGCTGATTAAAATTCACTCTTCTTGAGAACATCGTTGAAATTAATTACCCTATATTTTTGTATGTAGTATGTGATTAGTTCTCACTAACATACTGTGAGTGGAAATGATGTGTCACTCTGGGCTGAGAAAATTCAAAGTATGTACAAATTTCTGACTCTTTGATGGGTTTCATGTAGAGAGGTGTCAGAGCTACTAGGCAATAGCTAGTAGCTACTTTGGAAGGCTGCAGCCCAAGAATGCTTCTTCACAAGGAATGCACCTCCTGGCTTCATAAAAATTCAGCCAGAGATTTTTGAAGTTATTTGTAATAGCATTTCTTCTCTTCTCTTATCCTCAGAATGGAAAGAATAGCTTCTTGAAGTATCTGTCTCCTGATTCCTTCTCAATACAGGGTAAACATTTTAAAAGATTTAGAGTAGGGAGATAGCTCAGTGGCTGCCTGGCAAATGAAAGGTCCCTAGTTTGATCCCCCTACTGAATGCAATGCTGGTTCTGGAACTGGGCATGGTGGCACATGCCTGTAATCTCAGCACTAGGGAGGCTGGGACAGGAGGATCACTACAATTTCAAAGTGCTTATTGAGACCCTGTATCAAAAAATATTACATTAAAATTTTTATATTAATGCATTTTCCAATACATGCATTTTATAAGCACCTTGGAGAGTTGGTATATTTACGTGACACTTTGTTTTGTGTTTTTAACTCTCTTCTGCTGGCTCCTTCTCTAGTTGTCCTTCCCCCTTTTCGTTCTTCTTGATATTGGTAATTTCAGCTCATATGTATGACTTGCAGTGTGTACACTCCCTGAGATTATGGGAGTCTTGTACATGGCATAGCTTCACTCTACCTATAAACTCTAGTTTTTTAAGCTATAAAATATTATAGAAATATTTCACTTTGTTTCAAAATAATGCCCCTATTTGTATTTATACACGTATTTATGTGACTATATGATTAATGATCACTTCTACCAGATTGCAGTCCCCGTAACAGCAAAACTTCACCTGGTTGTCTCACCGGTTTATCTATTCTAGGTGGTTAATAAGTGTTCATTGAATATTTATTTTTGAATGTGAATAAATAGGAACTACTTCCTGAATATTCAAACTGAACTTTTGCTCCTTTTCCCCCTCGCACCTCTTACCATTCTGGTCCTGGAGCAGCAGCCACACTATGTTGAAGTTTTCCTTAAATGTGACACTTTGGATCAGAGCTTGGCTTTTATTACCTAAAGAATCACAAAAGCAGTTTTTGACATTTTTTACAATAGTTTGTCACTCAGGTTCCAAAGCCTATAATTCTTGATGTTTTCTGTTTAATTTTCTGTGAGTGTGTGTAGGAACTTGTGTGTGTGTGTGTGTGTGTGTGTGTGTGCACGTGCGCTCACAAGTTAATGAACATTTTCTTTGCATGGGTGTGTGCTCAATGAGATCCCAAGAGACCCTCCCTTTGAAGCAATAGGAACATGTCCTTATGATTTTCTCTCAAGCATGGAAATGTATAACATGGTTAATTTTGTTACTTTCCCTATAATTACTATTCACTAACCCTGAATTCCAATTTTACAGTGTCAGCTGCAAACTATTAAGCATGTTATAGTGTTTTCACCTCTAAAATATCATGGTGAATTATTTTCACCCTAAAATATTTATGGTCCAATATACATGTTTTATTAAGCGCTTTGGCTCCAAAGTTAATTTTTATCCTGAAACGTTAAGATCGACATCATTACCACGGTTGCAGTCCTTTTATCCTAGTGCTATTTTGAGGACATGTTTTCTCTATAGATGCTAAACTTTGGCTTAGAAATCATAAAACTTCTCAAATTTAAGCTGTGATTTAGCGTCCTAATTCGTGTTCTATTTTTTGCAAGCAAACACATACTATTCTATATTAAACCTATAGCGACTGGGTTTCAGGAACAAGTTAGAACTCGAGGTAATAACTGTTGCAATGCAGAGGCAAAGCACGTCCTTAGAGTTACTTCCACAAGTCTAAGAACTTCTTAGTTTAAGGGCTGGTGAGATAGCGCAGTGGACTAAGCACCTACCTACGTGAGCACACAGGCTGGGTTTGATCCCCAGTACCGCATGCCTCGCCAGCCCTGCCCACAGGTGCGATGAGCCAGCCACGGAAACTGGGCTTGGTGGCTCACGTCTGTAATCCTAGCACTGTGGAGGCTGAAAACAGGCAGATCACTACAAGTCTGACCGTCTGACCTGCATAGTGAGACCTTGTACTAAATATATAATTTTTTTTTTTTAAAAAGAAGAACTTCTTAGTTTCCATAGGAGTAGAGAAAGCGATGTACTTGTCACAAAGCCGGCCATCCTCCAGTTTTCTTTCTGGTTTCTGAAAACAATCAGCAAATGCTTTTTAAAATATAAATTCCTCTGTCATTGCAAAGTACATGATCAAGTAAATATGACCCAGAAACTAACATTTGAGAAACAGATAAGAATATGAAATAATTATAAATACCACGAGGAGCCTCAACGTGGTGCCATTCCAGATGCCAATCAAAGGCAGGAAGGCATGGATGGTGGTGGGAGCCAGGCAGCAAGCTTTGTCCCATGCACCAAAGCCCCACACTCTGGAACAAGGAATGGGGGACCTTAGACTGGGGCCGACTCATCACTGGACTATGAGAAAGTGGGATACATCTAGTATTACAAAGAGAGAGTGTTAAGGCAAATGGAAACACACATAAAAGTACTAATTTAAGAGTACTGTGGGGCCTTCTCAAGAGAGGGACAAAAACTTATCTGTTTATTAAGTGTTTTTTGATGCATCAGACACTGAAATAAGCATTTTACAAACATCATTTCATATTATCTTGGTAACATATGTGGAAAAGATGCTAATGAGCCTAGTGTTCATGTCCATACTTTCTAGTGTGCCTGGTAACATTTTCAAGTTTTTTCTAAAAACCCATCATATCCCTGCTAGCCCCGCCTCTCAGGAGCACACTGAGCTTGAGGCAGAGTCTGAGTGTGGTAGCTCACTCTGTAATCCTCTGTAATCCCAGTACTTGGGAGGCTGAAAAGAGGAGAATCACGAGTCTGATCTGTGTAGTGAGACCCTGTACCAAATAAACAAATGAAAAAGATAAATAAATAAAATAAATAAAAATAAAAACCCATCATCTTGTGACATATTTTAGTAGCAGTTCTAAAATGAGAAAACCCTGCCATTACTAGCTCCTTTAAATAAATATGTCGTGCATTGTACAAGCTGGTGAGAATGAAAAGCTAAAGAAGACCGTCCACCAGGCTTTGCCTCAGAAAACCTCTGTCGTGGCAGGAAAACTTCAGACAGTCTTTATGTGTTAGCACTTTGTCACCTTCAAATAATCATTCAAGAAAGCCATTAATATGCCCATGTTAAGAACGAGTACATTAATCTCCAAGACATGTAGAAAAATTGTCCAGAGCCATAGAGCTTGCAGAATAATTAATATTGATGTTCAAATCTTACTGATCTAAAACTTGAGTTTGTCACAAAGTAGACACCCAATAAAATGAGTTATTACCTTTCTACTACTGTTTGAAATCTTTGCTTAAATATTATACAGTATGCGCATACTTCCTGAGTAGAAAAATCAGTGAAAACACTATTCAACAGTAACTATTGAATTTTTTTTCATCATACACTTAGCCTTTTATAATCTAGAGGAAAAGATGGACTTGTTTAAGCAGCGTATGCATCTACCAAGAACAGATGGCTAACAAAGGGCAGGGCTGACCTAAATTCTTCAGACTGAATCATACAGGATCTCAAAGGGACAGTTTTGTGGGCTGTAGAACTCAGCTTGGACCTTAGTGCCTGCTGCCTTTCTACAGCCTTTCTGTTACATGGGAGTGACTTCTAGAATT
>NW_004524785.1:868383-870868 GCF_000260255.1 Octodon degus | reverse complement strand
ATGGAGAAGTGAAATACTTCCATGACAAAGAACAGCTAAAGAATTTCATGATGACAAAGCCAACCATACACAGGCTACTGAAAGATGTTCTATAGAGGGATCAAAATGACCAGAACTCCATGAATGAGAATGGAAAGAACCCACTAAATAGGGTGAATAATGAAACACAGGAGAAAAAGAGCTATACAAAAGCAGTCTTTCCATTATTCTTTTGTATACAGCAGCAGAATATTTCCATCAGCATACTTTACAAATGGACTTCTCCTGCACCCTATGGGGCATAATTCTGTCTGGGTCTACAGGGTGGATATCAAGGAAATAGCAGTGGCTCAGCCCCGCAAGTGACACCTGGACACCAGTAAGCATCATGGACACTGTCCATGTCCACAACATACTAGAACTTTGTATGTATCCTGTGGAGGGCGATAGAACGCTCCTGTTATATTTTCCCTTATTTGGGCAAGAAGTGCTGCAGTACCAATCCCTGCTTGCCTCAACATCTTCCTCTGGTCCTGGACCTCCACTACCAATCCACAACTAGTCCCACCCAACTGCTTCCACTATACAGCTATTTAGATTCTGTTCACTTCCTCAATAAATGAGACTTGATCAGAAAGCCTGTCTTGTCTTCGTCTCTCGTGTCTCTTGCCCTGTCTTTTTCATCCCCGTTCCTCCTCCAGGTCATTACCCACGTCTCGACTCGCGGGCCGAGTCAAGTGGCGCCCCACGTGGAGGCCTGGCACAGAGGATTTAATGAGGGAGCCGTTCGAGAGCCCGGGTACGAAGCAGATAGTGAAAGTAAATTCCGAGGCCAATGCCACGCGAGTGCCTGCCGCACCGCTTGAGCCACGGTGAGTGAACGGCAACCCCCTTCCCCTTTCCGGCATTGGTCAAGCATTAAGCAAGCATGAACTGTTTTAGAAAGCCTCAGCAAGGCACTCAAGACACAAGAGATTAAGGTAAAAGAAAAAGATTTATTACAGTATTTTAAGTTTATTCATGAGGTTTGCCCGTGGTTCCCATTGGAGGACATGATCAGTTCTAAAAGATAAAAATGAGTGGGTGATGCATTACAGGATTTTTGTAGAGTTTTTGGCCCTGAAAAAGTCCCTGGGGCTTAATTGATGAGATTCTTACTCAAAGGCATAGAGACCCTTTGGTCAGAGAAATGATTACCCACGGAGAAGTTATCCTGTGTAACTCTAATAGGCCCACTCCGGCCCCTTCCCAGGCTGGTTCAGACATCTCCTCTCTCCACAGTGAGGAGGTAAATGAAGTGTTAACTAAACCCCAAGATAACAATCAGCTTCCACCTTCCCCTAATGAGCAGCTGCCGCCTCCCCCCTCTGAGCTTTTGCCGCCTCCTCCGCCCAAGGCTCCTCTCCTGACCCATTATAAATCTTTGTATCCCGACCTTACTACTTTACAAGAGGTCAATTGGGAAGACTTAGCCAAAGAGGCTTCCAAATACCGTCCTGACCCCGTTGCAGCACCAGTTGCTACAAAACCACCTCCTGATGATAATGAAATGTCCAAGTTTGCTTCTAAATCTTTCAATGTGCTTTTGGATCTGGAAAATCGACTGTTTGAGAGGCTTATATTACATATACAATCTTTGCAGGCTGATCAGACACGTGGCACCCCTAAGATGGCGCCTGGGCCCAGTGAGCCCTTGCCTAAAATGGCGCCTAAACACAATAGCCCCCGCCCAAAATGGCATTTCCGGTTTTGGAAGTGATGGCCCCCAGTCAAATGAATTGGAGTATGTTCCCTGTGTGAGGCTCAACCCAAAAGGAGGAATAAAGGAAAAAAAAGATCAAATAAATCTATAATGATTACTAAAGCCAGTGGGGAAACTGGCTGTAGGCACCTTTGGCACTTACTGGTTGGAAAGAAAGTAAAAAAAAAAAAGGGTATGTTAAGAGGAAAGGAAGGAAGAGCAGTTTAAGAGTAGCAAGATGCCAGAATAAAGGAAGATCCAGATGATTAACAGATGAGATAATTATAACTAGAGAGATTTATAACAAACTGTCAGACTCCATGAATAAAGGGATCTAAGAGCTAGTACGTTATGATTGCTAGGTCTCAAAAAGGTTTATAAATGTACCTGTTAGCTCAAATGTTCGTGCTTTGATTATATATGTTCTAATTGCTCAGAAAATTTGTTCTGTCCTAGAAGATACTAAAGCCCAGGTAATCATGCAGAAAAAAAATCTGTTAACAAATATGCTAGATTACGATTCCTTTTGCTGGGATCCACCAGATTTTGTCTGTAAAAACATGTATTAAAGCCTAATCTAATTGTCCACCTGATAGAGCCCAGGTGATCTGAGCCTTTTCGGGGTTTCCTGCCTCATCATGAGGAAAGTTATATTCGTGTTCCTTGGACAAGACAACCTACAGGAACCAAAAAGTTGTACCTTATGCAGTGGACCCCAGATATCTAACACAAGCTACAGAAGTTAGAAGGTTTTGCAGAAATAAA
>NW_004524785.1:865355-866906 GCF_000260255.1 Octodon degus | reverse complement strand
ACCGTCCACCAGGCTTTGCCTCAGAAAACCTCTGTCGTGGCAGGAAAACTTCAGACAGTCTTTATGTGTTAGCACTTTGTCACCTTCAAATAATCATTCAAGAAAGCCATTAATATGCCCATGTTAAGAACGAGTACATTAATCTCCAAGACATGTAGAAAAATTGTCCAGAGCCATAGAGCTTGCAGAATAATTAATATTGATGTTCAAATCTTACTGATCTAAAACTTGAGTTTGTCACAAAGTAGACACCCAATAAAATGAGTTATTACCTTTCTACTACTGTTTGAAATCTTTGCTTAAATATTATACAGTATGCGCATACTTCCTGAGTAGAAAAATCAGTGAAAACACTATTCAACAGTAACTATTGAATTTTTTTTCATCATACACTTAGCCTTTTATAATCTAGAGGAAAAGATGGACTTGTTTAAGCAGCGTATGCATCTACCAAGAACAGATGGCTAACAAAGGGCAGGGCTGACCTAAATTCTTCAGACTGAATCATACAGGATCTCAAAGGGACAGTTTTGTGGGCTGTAGAACTCAGCTTGGACCTTAGTGCCTGCTGCCTTTCTACAGCCTTTCTGTTACATGGGAGTGACTTCTAGAATTCAGGTACATTAAATCAGCTTTGTTGTCTGGATTTCAGAAAACAAACCATTTCTTCTTCAAAAATATATAGGTGTTGAAGAGTATGCATTTTTATTTCAGTTAAATATATAAAACTAACAATTCAAACACATACAATGTATATGAAATTAATCAGAATTTTACCTCCTGCATATCAACAGCACAGCTCATATTCAAATGAAATTTCTCTCTAGTCTCCCTCCCTCCCTTCCTACCTCCCCCTCTCTCCTTCTGTCCTTCCTTCCCTCTCTCCCCTCCTCTCTTCCTTCTTTTAATTTTTAAAAAATTTTTATTTATTTACTTATTTGTTACAGGGTCTTGCTATGCAGTTCAGACTTGTAGGGATCCTCCTGTCTCAGCTTCCTCCGTGCTGGGATTACAGATGTGCTCTATCACGCCTGGTTTCGGGGCTGTCAAGGTGTGCAGTATCAGGGATCATACTCAGGTCGTTGTGCTTGCCAGGACGGAGCTTAGATCACTGCGCTACCTCCCCAGCCTCTCCTCCTTCTTTTCTTTACATTTCTATTTCTTATATTTCTGAAGTACTATGGATTGTAAACAGAGCTTCACACAGAACTATATACTCACTTGTAAAAATACTGTGGTAGGCTCTTGCTAATTCATCAAGTTGCCCAGCTTGGATTCGAACTTGCAACTGTCCTGTATCAGCTTTCCAGAGAAAGAAAATACAGGTATATCCTCGCATGGTGAGGTCCAAATAAATTTTTACATCTTATAATGATAGACACATATTTTGTGATTATTGATATTCCATCATAAGTGTATCCTCTTTGATTAGATGAGTTTTGTGCCTTTTTATTTAATGAATGACTGGTAGCACTCTTTTTTTTTCAGAACTGGGGGTTGAACTCAGGCCCTTGCCCTTGCCGGCAAGTGCTTATTCTACCAAGTCATCTC
>NW_004524785.1:863543-865100 GCF_000260255.1 Octodon degus | reverse complement strand
TTTTGTAATCCTGATGAGTTCACCTAGACTGAGCCTCACTTCATTCTTACATTAAATATGTTTGTTTAAAGTTTAATTAATAGATTCATGGATACATTACAGAGATATAGCAATTTTGCATCTCTTATTCTTGTAAGGGATACTTCATTAGAATTTTTTTTCTCTCCTTGTAACAGTCCCTGAATTCATAAGAGATTAGAAGGAGAGAGATAAGCCTTAAGAGGAAAATAAGATGAAATAATTTCAAGTTGTAGCTCCGTGTTACAACAAAATATTTCAGAAGTCACCTACTAGTGTTATCGGTGAGCTGGAGCTTACCTAGTTGAGCAGTTAAGTCAGGTCAGAGATGTTAGGTCTTCTGGGAGCTGCTGCTAGCCCACATTCTGAGTCATAAGCCAGCATGTAGTTTCCTTTTGAATTTTCTAATCATGTCTCTCCAGTCTTATCCTAACCCACATGATTTGGGAAGCATCACTCTCTTATTTTGTGCTTTAGCTCTATGACCCAGTGTCCAATTTAAGAAATAGTAGGGGTTGGGGAGATAGCTTAGTGGAATAAGTGCTTGCTTGGCAAGCGCAAAATCCTAATTTGGATTCCTGGCACCACCAAAAAAAAAAATTAGTAGTAGTAACCATGGTAAACACCCTAATCAAAGAATCCTGTGATGCCAGTGATTCATTTCTTCAAGTGTCTCATACAAATGCTGTGCAAACTCAAACCCATTAGGTGATGAAATTAAAATGGGGTTAAACATACTGTAGGTAGTTGAGGCCCAGGGTTCTCAGTCTGCACTGGGGGAAGGCTCATCTAGTTTTGATGGTTTGTCAGGTGTCAGAAGTACTCAGAGAATGTCATAGTGTCCACAGAAATCTATTCTTATGGAGATAATCCTTCTTCCATGTTGCTAAAACATAGTCTAACTTGCTTCTACAATAGTGTGCAAATATGTAACTTTTGATATATTGAATTATCCGATGTACCAATTTCACATTTGCTTCCATGATATTTTTTTCCTTTTGTTTATCTTTAAAAAGTTTTATAACATTATTCAGAACTCATTTAATTAAGTTATTTAGTTAACTACTAGTGTAGAACATAAGGCAGAAAAAGTACAAATATATAGACCTCTATATCCATGTTATATATGATGTAACATATTTAATACATGGATACCTGTAATGTAGGGATATATGACCAAAAATCAGATTATAAGTAAAATTACCAACATCTTACAAACTCCCGTACATCCCCATTTAATTAGTATTTATCACAATTGTAGCTGCTATTAAGCTACTTACAAAATTGGTTGATTTGATCTATAGATAATATGTGAATACAATTATGTTATAGACACTCTTTTAAATTTGACTTGTTTAACTAAATGTTATTGTATATTTCAAAAGTTACCCATGTTTCCTATATATATACTTATGGTTTAATTTCATTGTTGTGAATTTACTATTGTTTGTCTATTTTACTTTTTTAAAAAATTTTATTTATTTATTTGTGTGTGTGTGTGTGTGTGTGTGTGTGTGTGTGGCCAGCTCAGCCCACCAG
>NW_004524785.1:859854-863443 GCF_000260255.1 Octodon degus | reverse complement strand
CTTTACTTTTTAATTATTATTTTTTAATGTATTTGGTTGTTTCAGGGTCTCATTATACAGCTCGGACTCATAGTGATCCTCCTGTTTTCAGCCTTCCCAGCGCTGGGATTACAGGGGTGTGCCACCACACCTGGGCTCTGGCCGGCTCAAACTGTGATCCCTGAGTTTACCTAAGCTAGTGCTTAGTATGCTAAGATACATTGCTGGCCCTTGTTTGTCTATTTTATAGAAGAAAAGTATTTTCCTGTTTTCAGTTAGACTCTTGAACAACACACTGCTCTGTTTGTTGTAGAAAATTTTATCTATTGCTTTCATATTAAGAATAAACCCAATGGGTTATGGACCCACTCTATCAGATATTACCGATGAGTTTTCCCGTTTTTTAAATAAATTTCCATTTTACATGTCAGCTGAGCAAATAATTCTTTTCGTTTTACTCTAGATTCAGTGGTATGTAGAAATTAATCATTTTGAAGGCACTGTTTTAAGAACATGAGCAAAGATTATAGTCTTTGTATGGCTATGGGAAGGTTCCCATTCAAGGGATGAACAATGTTCAGTTTCATGTTTATCCATATTGATAGAAGATTTTGATTGGTGTGCTATAGATTTCTTTCTCACCTGCAAGCACAATCTCCACGTTATTTGTTATTGTGCAATGACCCTATTATAGTGTACTGCATGAAGTAGATAATTTTTGCCTGAGTGGTAAAATATGCTAAGATGATTAAAAACTACCAAAACAACAACAACAAAAACAAACAAACAAACAAAAAACCAACAACAACAAAAACAGAACAGAGCCAGCCAAGTAGCTCAGCAAATTAAAGTGCCTGAAAGCAAGCACAGGGGTAGGGGGTGTGATCCTAGGGCCTGCCACACTGGCCCCAACCCGAAGTGAGCTGAGATGGCATTTGAGACTAGGTAGTGGTGTGCACCTGTAATCCCAGCTGTTGGGAGGCTGTAAACAGGAGGATCATATGAGTCTGATCTAGTAGTGAGACCCTCAACACCCTGTAAACCCTTCCCTAAAAATTACAAAACAAAAGCAAAAACAAACCAAAAAAATAACAAAACAAAAACTATTACTGAAAAATTTCATGATTTTCATGATTCTTTCAACATCAGTCTTCAGTTATAAAGCTAACAGTGCTTGAAAAATATACCCAAGAAGTACTTATAATAAAAAATTAGTACTATTTTTCATCTAGTTCCTTTATTTTTATTTTTTGTCTTTTTGAAATAAGGTTTCACTATGCAGTTCATGCTGGCCCTGAGCTCACTTTGTAGTCCAGGCTGGTCTCAAACTCATAATGATCCTTCTGTTTCAGACTCCCAACTGCCTTTCATTTATTTCCTTAATCATTAAAAATTGGTACCTAATTCCTATCTAACATCCTTTTCATTTTGTCCTATTTCCACATATAATTTAATAGGACCTACAAAAAGATGAACAATTCCTATCCATCATCCTTTGCATTTCTTCCTGTTTCCATGTATAATTTAAAATGACCTACAGAAAGATGAACAAAGAGGCAGGTTTGTACCTGCATTTGTGTAGAAGGTGTTTTTTTTAAATATTTTTAAAAATTAATTTTATTGAGAAACAAATAGCAATGAGACAGTTTCAAAACCAATTAATAGGACACTTTCAATAATTAATATATTGTATATTGTTGCTTTCTCAGTGGTTATTCATAGTACAAGATGCAGACATGATATCCTGTCCAAACATTATTAGTACAAATCTTTTTTCTCATTGAATTAAGAGAAAGTAGCTGTATATCTATCTACCTTAACTATTCTGTATATACAGGTACAAAATGGTCTTTCTTTCTTTCTTTCTTTTTTTCTTTTTTTTTCTTTCTTTCTTTCTTTTTTATGCAGAACCAGGGATTGAACTCAGGCCCTTGTACTTCCCAGGGAAGTGCTTATTCTACTGAGCCATCTCCCCAGGCCTTTGGTCCTTCATTTGCATCTCCTCTTTTTTTATTTAGTTTTGTCAGAGATGGGTATTCGCTTGCCATTTAAATATTGTAGGTGCGTGGATTCAGCAAAATAATCCAATATAGACCAGTAGTCCATAATAGTAGTGAGTTATCCACATGACTGGCAATATCAGAAGTTGTTGACTTGAGCCTCTTACAGCTCAGCATATTCATATGGCTTTACTTTTTGTACTTCGTTATTATACTTTTCTACTGGATGGTTAAGACCAAGATAAAGCAAGTGTTAAGATGGGCCAATATAGACAGACTGTGCATAAGCAGAGCATACAGTAACAGGTTCAGCAAGAAAAGACTCACAGGAGCTGAGGGAGAGTGACCAGAGTCACAGTGCGGCAGGTTCTTGATCCGACAGAGGTCAGAGCTAAAGAAAGGACGATCAAATATATGTCAGAATTCCCTTTGGCAGTTGACATTCTCTAATCCCAAATGGTGCAGCTGACATTCTATAATCCCAAATGGTGTAATATAGTACAGTTATTATGCAAGTGAACTTTGAAGTTGGGCAAACTTAATTCTAACATTGCCTGTTCCTGGCAGTCAGTCAACCATGAACCTAGGCTTCACTGTTATATTCTCTTACATAAGGATAATAGGACCTGCTCCATAGGAACGCTATGAAAGTTCAACAAATAATGTGAACAAACTCCTTGGGTAGCATCTTAGGCAGTGATATGGTACTGAATATTGCTTGCATCTGGGGCCTCAAATTCTGACTCATTCCATCCAATATTACTCCCTAGAGAATCTATTATGATTAAAAATTTATTTGTTAGTTTTATTCTCAAACTAGTTTTTAAAATCATTCCTAAAATTATGATTAACATGGTTCCCTTATTTAATTCTTATAATAAATTTTAGCATTTAATCCAGATTCAAATTCTACTTACGTATTTACTTTTCTGATGTAGATTCTGAGGAGCCTGAAGGATACTAATGCATCCTAATCAATCTTTCCATAGATTTAGAACTCATTCAGTGTTACTGGTAAATATTTTATGTTTTGTAAGTTCAAGTCATTTTTTTCATTTTGTCAAGGTTTTTTTCAATAAGAAACAGTCCCTAAATCTCAGTGACTTATGCTTTTATGCTGATGTGTTTATTGCTGAGCAGCTTACAGCTCTGTCTGTACCACACTCAGCCTGACTTGAAAAGAGCCTCTTCCATCTGAGGCAGGATGTTCCCATGGCACAAAGGAAGAGGAAAAGAAGAAAAGCAAAGGCCGGTTCCTCCTACACCGTGTGCTTTGTTTGGGAGTAAATCTGTCATTACTCTTGGATTTAAGTACTCTAGATCACATAGCCAAGCTCAGTGCCAGTGACTAGGGAAGGAAGTGGAAGAGGATATACAGACGCGGGGGGCAAAGGTCACTTGTAAAATGGAGGCTGAGAGAGTGGGTAGATGGGCACCCTCCAACTGAGCTCCTCAGGCCTCAGCCCTGGGTTCACTAGGCCACTAAGTTTTGCCTCACAAACCATTCTTTTCTACTCTAGGAAGTTACATTTTAGAATGAATTTTTCAAAGGAATGTAGATCTTGTTTCCTCATACTTTCCTAACTTGCTAACCAGCTGAAAACTGGCTG
>NW_004524785.1:856098-857938 GCF_000260255.1 Octodon degus | reverse complement strand
AAAAAAAAAAAAAAAGAAAACTCAACTGCCCTTTAAAGAATCTGCTACCCTGAGAATTTGAGAGGCCTTTTCTGCTTGAAGGCCTAAAACATGCAATTCCCTCCTACTGTGCTTTAATGATTCCAGATCTTGTGTTAATTTGCGATACATCCCAGAGTATGAGGCTCAAAATACAGAAGTATAGGGGCAGCCAAATAGCTCAGCAGATTAAAGGTTCTGCAAGGAGGCTCAGGATCCTGAGGAGGGGCCTGGAGTTCGATCCTTCTCCAGCCTGCCATACCGGACTAGCTCCTGGGGTGCTCTGAGATGGCGATTGAGACTGAGCATGGTAGAGCGCACCTCTAATCCCAGCTCTTGGGAGCCTGTAAACAGGCGGATCACTACAAGTCTGATCTAGTAGTGAAAACCTGAACATCGTGTAGACCCTTCTCTAAAATACAGAAAATACATAAATAAATGAATAAATAAATAAATAAAATACAGAAGTGTATTTTTTTACAGCTCTAGATACTATGAACCCAAGGTCAAGATGTCAGTAGGCTTTGCTTCTCCTGAGCTCTGTCTCCCTGGCTTACCTTCTAGCTGGCTCTGATGCAGCTCCACACTCTGTTCATTTCTTTGCACATCCAATTTGCCCCTGGTGCAAGGATGGCTGAAAAACTGAAATAGGGTTCACCCGGAGGGCCTCATCTCAACCTCATCCCTCCCTTATCTATGTCACCTGACAGCACAGCTCCATTCTGTGGGTTAGGGCTTCAACACTGGTGTTTCAGTGGGAGTCAGATTAGCACATTAACAGTTTCAAGATACATTGTCTTTTAAAACTCTATTTTGAAAGAGCCAAACAATTAGAAAGTATTTTTTTTTTACTGATAAATACATAGATTATAGAATTATATGTGGAAACTTGTTTTTACCCTTTTCCTATCCAGCACAGTATATTGGTACAGTTATTGTTCAAGTTAATCAAGTTAATCAGGCAACATACATTAATGTGTACTATATTATTCAGAAAGTCTAATTTGAACAGTTTAACATGTAGAAATAGCCGTCTTTAAGCACAGAACTGTATGTCTAGAATTGTCTAGTTTGTTCAAATAGAAGATACCAAACCCTCTGCAGCTTGTATTGTGGAAAGAAATTATCAATTCATGGTTCTTCTATTAATTGAATACAAGCTTTCCAGGCTTTGGGAAAAAAGTGCATAGAGCTATGCAAATTAACATAGAGAGAAGCATATAACAAATAAAACAAAATAGAGAAAATTACGGCCAGCCAAGTAGCTCAGCAGACTAAAGCGCCTGCTTAGGCAGATGCAGGGCTCAGGGTTCGAACCTCAGCATACCTTGCCAGCTCTGCCTCCAGAATGCTCTGAGACAGAGATTGAGATTGGGAGCTTGGGAGGCTGAAAAACAGGAGGATCACTATGAATCCAATCTGTGTAGTGAGACCCAGTAGACCCTGTACTAAATACATTGAAAAAAAAAAAAAAAAAAGAGCAAATTGCAGAAGAGCATCTTACAGTCTCAACCTCATATGAGAATCACGTGAGGAACCTTCCAGCCATCGGGTGGCCGTCAAAATAACCTTTTTTCCCCTTTCTACTACTATTGTCAAGAAATTTTTCCCCTCAAAGCAATTTTGTTTGAGATTTTAGCTCATGGAAAACCCATCTTTACCACCCAGTAAGTGTAGGGTGTGTAAGGAGAATTTGTTTCTGTTGCAGCCAAGGAAAATATTTCTTTTCTTTCCATCATCATCATTAGCATCATCATCTTTAGCATTATAATTGCATGAAAAGATATAGGTCCTTATTACTTCTACTATAATTATTATTATT
>NW_004524785.1:853655-854713 GCF_000260255.1 Octodon degus | reverse complement strand
GCAGGTGCCTAGATTGCCAAGCTATCTCCTCAGCCCCTAGATAGAAATTTAGAAGAGTGATGTTAGGCTTCAGAGTTATGTACTTTAGGGCATTTGGGTGGCAGGGATAAAACACCTAGTAAAAATGTTCAAGCAAGGAAACAGGGATGGGGGATATTTAGTTATTACATAAACACAAGAAGGTGTAGAACTAGAATCTCAGATGCATGCACATATACACAAGCACACACAGACACAGACACACACCCATACCCACACACACACACACACCACGGTTTTCTTTCCTCAAGTTTAGAAAACAACAGCTTTCTTCTTCACTTCCCTTTTTACTTCATTTCTTCTTTAACTCTTTTCTAAAAATTTGCTTCTATGTTCAGTGTGTGTGTCATTTTTTCCATAACTGAAACTAGACTATGGGTTAGATTTTTCTTGGTATGACTCCATCCTAAGTGCTACACAGATCTTTTTGTAAAGAGCAGCATGCTTCCATCCTTTCTCTTTCTTTTAACTTGGATCTCAAATGAAAGCAATGTCCATTGAGTCATCCAAGACATTGTTTTATAGCTTAGCCTTGGCTGTGCATTTTCTTCTGTCTTGTGGAAACATGTGGTCATGTGTCCTGCCCCTCTGGAGTGGCTATGAAGGACAAACAAGTTGACGCTTCAGTTCTGGTGCATTGCAGATAGCTAATGCAAATCATCTATAGGTGCACTGTCCATTTACTAGTAATCATCAGTGACTTGGATTTCTAAATTAAGTTTAATCAATTAATTACAACTAGTTTACACAACGTGCTATGAAACATCACTGTCTTAGATGCCATAGCAATGAAAAAGCAATCATACGATGTATCACTGAATGTTCAAATGTAGAAAATAGTGGCAAAAGAAAACCACACTTTTGGGATAATCTATAGATCATTACATTGCTAATTTCTGCAGCATATAAGCAGATGATGAAGAGATGGTTGATGTCTTGATTACTTTTTACTAAACCTTGCTGAGACAGAACACTTAACACCCAAAGTTAAAGAAGGGAAAAGATAGCTGAGCTCACAG
>NW_004524785.1:848736-852225 GCF_000260255.1 Octodon degus | reverse complement strand
CTTTGCACTTGATTCTCACCATAGATCTGGCTAAAAGCCCCAAGCCATAGCCAGGCCACTTAATCAACATTTGGACATCCTGAAATTTCTTCTGTCAGATTAATTAGTCCACTGCCCTTAATCTCAGCCTCAGACAAAACATCTGGACATGAATAAAATGCACAGAATTTTTTGCCAAGCCATAACACATATCATCTAGAGTACAATAAACAAGGTAGCCCTTAGTCCCAACAGAAACCTCCTGAACCTGGTCTTTACAGACAGGATTTTTGTCAACCATCTAGTCTTCTGAGGTCTGATCAGATCACTCATAGAGAACAACCTATGGCATTCCTGCTGTATTTTTTCAACCCCTATCTCCAAACTTTTCTTAAAATTTCTCATAAGCCATTCCCAAAGGCTCTTGAACTACAAGGTCAGGTATAGTCATAACAACAGAATTCTATTTTGGTTACTTTTCTGTCCTTGCTGAGACAAAATACTCAACATCCAAGGTTAAGGAAGCAAAGATTTACTTAGATTGTAGTTTGTTGACTTTTCAGTCCATCATCAGCTGGCTCTAAGGCAGTGTGGCATGGTGAGGGGCAACAGCTCCAGGTGGCAGAAGATGGTGAAAGCAGAAAGAGCAGAGGGGAGAACAAGGTTCTTTCCATCCCTCCTCTTGCCGAGGGTGGGTATAGCACTCACACAATCTCCCTTCCCCCTCTTGTAGAGGATAAGGGTCTTTACAAAGTAAGGACTCTGGCTCCCTGCTGAGCCACTTAAATTTGTAAACTTCTCAAATTGAAAAAAAATGTGTAAACTATAACAGATAAGTGAAGATGGGAATAGCTTGAGAAAATTTCACGGAATGCATAGGAATTAATGTGTTTGAATGACTGTTAGGGATTCTATATTTTAGAAGAAAGTACATGTGGCACTATTTTTTCTAATGAGAATGTTTACTACAAAATGGAGGGAAAAAGGAGAATACAGAGGGTCACATGTGTGGCAAGATTAGAGAAGATAGAGAGTTTAACAGAAAAATTCATTCTCTGATAAGAGAATAGCTGAATAAAAAAGTGGTGAGGGTCAGAAGTAGGCAAGTGATGTGGAAGTTTAAAATTGAGGTAAATTCATTTATTTTGACTTAACTGAGTGACCATAGGGATGCAAAGAATATGACATATGGGCTGCCATGTAATCAGCAGCTGTGAGAACAGATTTACCTGGGCCCTGCCACTGGTTCTTCTCTAATATTGTACTGGGTCCTTGAGTTAGCCATTTAGATTCTCTAGGAATTGGCTCCTCTTTAAAATGATGACTTCATTGATATATTCTTTACCATTGATTCCAGCTTGAGACTGGTAGTGTTTCTGATACATGTTGAAGATAATCCTCTCTATCAGACTTCATGAGAAGAGAAAAGAAAGAAAAAAGAGAAGGAAAAGCAGAATCACAGGGCTGGTAATATAGATTGGTGAATGAAGCACCTGCTTAGGCAAGGACAGGAACTGGGATAGGATCCTCAGTACCACATGCTGCAATGGCCCCACCCCCAGACACACTGAGTGGGGTACTGAGGCCAGGTGAGGTGGTGCACACGTGTATTCCCAGCACTGGGGAGGCTGAAAATGGGAGGATCACTATGAGTCCAAGCTGCATAGTGAGACACTGTACAAAAAATAAGTAAGTAAATAAAAATAAATAAATAAATAAATAAATAAGAAAAACAGAATAACACCAGTATCATAGTCTAATTGTATGAATTTAAATAAAAAATTTTATTTAAAATGGTAGAGATTTTGGATTAAGGTAGATATAATCATAAAAATTATTTGCTGAGTAATTTAATGCACGTTATAAAGGTCATTTCTTCATCGCAGTTTTCATATTTAATGATTTATATGCATTGTTTCCATAACATGGAAATGAAAAGGTATATTTAGGACAGTAAGTAAGAAAAGGAAACTATATGGGATTTTGATAAAGTAGTCCTGTTATATTCTGGAAATTGGTTGTGCATTTCAGTAAGTCTGATTCTCTACTGTGTGAAATAGGAAATGTGGAGTAGAAGAAAGATCTGTCCAGAGAATGAGTTCAGTACTTTTGTTAACAGGTAGCTGGGTGTTGAATTTAACTATGTCTTAAGAAAAGGAAATTTTGGGTCTCAGCACTGATCTTTCACTTCCAATATATTTGGCTTTTACCACAGAAGGAAGGGATAGTGCACACAATGCAGTCTCATAGTATGAAGAAATAAATATATGTTCATGGTGACAATTTAAAGTATTTTTTCTTTTAAGATATGTCTACATTATGTAAAACAATATAGAATAACATGCAAAAGATCCACATTTATAGCATTAATTTCTTACAAAAATAACATTGACCATATTTACCTTAGATTAATTTCTTAAAATGCAAAGTATTGCAGATTAAAGTGAAAAATTTGACATCCCTCAATGATTCTCTTCCTGATTATTCATAGAAATGAAGTGGCATTAAGCCAGGAATGCAGCTCAATAGCACAAAACTTGTGTGGCAAGTGTGAGGTCTTGAGTTTGATTCCTGGTACTAAAAAAGAAAAAGAAATTAAGTAGCATAAATTATTTGCATCATCACAAAGAAGAATCAATGATTATGACAAAATAAAATATCAAATTTGTGTACTAATAAAAATAAAAAATGTATTACATTTTTATTTGCTTAATTAATTTTGAAAGAACAATTGCAAAATTGAAAATGTAGTATAAATTTTTTATTCTATAGAATATTTATAGAAACTATCTACATGGATATATATAGCTCTACTGTACTTCATGTATTACTGTGTCACCTTATATTTATTCTTTCTCTTTTTATTAACATTTAATTTGTTTCCCATTTACTATTAACTCCAGAAAAATGCTTTTTTATATTTCCACAAAATGTATATGTGCTGGTTTGACCTATCTGTACAGAGTAGAGACTAAGTCTTCATTTTTCACTTTTTACTGACCAGACTTTAAAGAGATTGTATTAATTTGTGATGCCACAAAGAAAACACATGATTTCCTAGTTAATTTTTGTGTGTGTGTGTGTGTGTGTGTGTGTGTGTGTGTGTGTGTGGAACCAGGGATTGAACTCAGGCCCTCATGCTTTCCAGGGAAGTGCTTATTCCACTGAGCCATCCCCCCGGCCCCAAAGGCCTACAGCATGTTCTGTGGCTTGCTTTTTTTTTTTTTTTTTTTTGCAGAGCCAGGGATTGAACTCAGGTCCTTGTGCTTGCCAGGCAAGCACTTATTCCACTGAGTCATCTCCTCAGCCCCTAAGTCTTTATTCTTACCTGAGTTATTCATACTTTTAAATGTTGTAACCGTAATGAATATTAAAACAAAAATCATTCCCACATTGTTTTATTTGTACTTACTCATTATCAGGGAAATTATAATAATTTTATACATTTATTAATTTGTTTTCTCATCTGAAAATTGTATTCTTGTGAATTTTTGCAATGATTTGTAGCAA
>NW_004524785.1:846109-848009 GCF_000260255.1 Octodon degus | reverse complement strand
TATTCAATATAGTTCTGGAATCATTAGCTATAGCCATTAGATAAGAGAAAGAAATAAAAGGAATAAGAATAGGTAAAGAAGAAGTTAAATTATCATTATTTGCAGATGACATGATACTTTACTTGGAAGACCCAAAAAACTCACCAAGAAGCTACTAGAATTAATACAGAAATTAAGTAGCATGGCAGATTACAAAGTCAGTACCCAAAAGTCAATAGCATTCCTCTACACAGATAACAAACACATTGAAAGGGAAATTATAGAAACAATACAGTTTACAATAGCACTGAGGAAAATGAAATACCTTGGAATTAATCTAACTAAAAAGTCAAAGATCTTTTGAAGGGAAATTACAATACTCTTAAAAAAGAGATTGTAGAGGATTTCAGAAAATGGAAAGATATTCCATGCTCCTGGATAGGAAGAACCAACATTGTGAAGATGGCCATACTCCCAAAATTGACTGAACTCAGGACCTTGCATTTGCCAGGCAAACACTTATTCCACTGAGTTATCTCCCCAGCACTTCTACTGATTTTTAAATTTTATTTTATTTGAAATATCTACCTAGTTTTATTACTCAGATTGTACTATAAATTACAAATACCTATTTATATATTCATTATAGTACTAGTTCTTTCCCATGAACAGAGTATGTTCCTCCATTTTTAGCATTTTCATGTTTCCAAGTGTCACCTTACTGGATATTGTAGTATTATTGACCTTTCCAGTAAATAGTATTTTTTATGAAATGCATTGGTGGTATACAAGACATGAAGACAGGGCAAGCATTCTACTCCAGTGACAGGAACATTTTTGTAACAAGAATTACACAGAATTTCAAATAGTTGATGATAACAAAACTAGACTAACTAGAAGTTGTTTCAACTTATTTAAAGCAATACAGCCCTTTGTTTTCTGTAACAGAATTGGATAATTCCCATGACCTTTCAGGTTGATAACCCACCGAAGCAACAGTGGAATCCAAGACTTGGGGCTGTTTGCATTTACTAAACATGGTTGCTTCACACATATCAATTTCATCCTTTACCCAATAGAAAAATTAATTAATACCTGTCCACTATATCATGTAACATGGTTGATGTACATAATATATGCTAGATCGTTTGCTGAAAGTGAAATCCAAAGAGAATACAAGTGAAGCTACAGAAGAAAGAGATGAGTAGAGATGTTTGCTCTGCTCCCATTCTGAAGACTTTACATATTCAATGGTAGAGGAACAGAGCAAAGATGATTTATAACTAAAATGAGGGATAGGATGGTAACATTAGTGAAACATGAATGATCAAAAGATATTAAATATTTGGACAGTTTATTTTAAAAATTTCTGTATTTATAATCAAGAGAGGCTTGTAAATATTTTGACAATTTTAGACATAAAAGAACAAAATAAATAAACAAACAAACTAAAACATCAAGTCCCACCAAAAAGAAGCAAATGAAAGCTAACTGAACAATTATACGTTTTCCACTGATTATTAAGATAATTTTGTATGATTTTTGCCTTCATGTCTCTTCTTGTTCAGTACTATTGAGAAAAACAAGAGCTTCCTTAAATGAAATAATTCAGTATGAATTATTATGAAGAAAATTTATGTTTCAGGGCTGGGAAATAACTCAGTAGAATAAGTGCTTGTCTGGCTAGCACAGGGTCCTGAGTTTAATCCCTGGTACCACAAAAAAAAATTATATAGTATATTACTATCATTAATCTCTGTGTATGGAAAAGGGCAAAAATGGTTTAATTTCCTGTCAGATGCATCCTATTTTTATATGAGAAATGTTTGGACTTCCTTGCTTAATACCGTTAGTGAAGAAGCAAGTACATTTTTTGTCCTTCATTGTATATATATATATACCACATTTCTTTTATACATTT
>NW_004524785.1:844035-845540 GCF_000260255.1 Octodon degus | reverse complement strand
GGTTTTTTTTGGGTGGGACTGGGGATTGAACTCAGGCCTTTGTGCTTGCCAGGGAAGCACATATTTCATCATGTCCCTGAGCTGTCTCCCTGGCCCCAACTATAGAATGTTTGTGCTAAAACTTCAACTATTCTATCTTGCTCAAAGGTAATAATTCTTCTGAATTTTGTATGCAGGAAGATAGGAGTAATCTTTAGAACAAAACTATATTTTAAAAGAATAACTTTGAATGAGATAAGTTACATTTACACCTAGTATCTACCATCTATTGGTTGAAGGCAACTGACTTAATTTTTTGAGCTCATTTTCTCATGGTCAAAATGGGACTAGTCCTCCCAAACAGAAAGAGTTGAAAAAGAATGAGAAATAATGGGTGCACAGCTTTCCACCACTAGACTCGATATAGGGCAGTATACTATCCTTTTGTAAAACTAGGATGCTTAGCATCATGTCCCTGAAATGTCTCTTTTGTGTCCCAACCCAAGTCATGGTTATATTTTAAAATGAAAAGTACTGGACTATCTTGATAAATGTTATCTACCAGACCCTGGGGATTAGGCGAATCAGTGCAAGTTGTTAGCTCCTGTTCTTTGTGCCAAGTACACTGTTCCTGGAAATGCTGGTCACACAATAGTCTCAGCCACAAGACACTGTCCCTGCCACAACTGTGTCCAGAGTGGAAGGCTGGGGAATGCTGCAGTCCAGTTGATCATCCCTGTTCACTGTGGATTACTGATGGTCTCCCTTCTGGTTCAACACCACTTAGTGGATTTCTATCTGGACCACTCTTGCTGGACTCTGTAGAAGAGCTTGCCACTGGACCCTTCTTTTGGTCAACAAATTGAATCTATTGTACTCTGTTGTGCTCATCATATGAAACCCAATGACTCACACACCATCTCCCATCTCTCATTAAATTGTCTCCCTGCCCCAGTACAAATATACTGTAATAAGGGGTAGATATTAACACTTGTTACTGCTCTGTTTCTTTTCCACTCAGGTGCATTTACACAGAGCAGTTAGCTACCAGACTGTCTTTCCTTGGCTTCTTCTTTTCTTGCACTAACCCACAAGTCAACAACCGAACAGTACAATCACCCCTCACTTTTGTCTTCATTTTGGAAGCAGCTGTGGGTAAGTGGCTCACTAGTCTCCAAAACAGTCCTGCCCAGAAGCTAACAATAACCTACAGCAAAAAATAATAGTGTGAAGTTCTCAGGTGGGAGCCTTGCATTAAAGAGGGAATAATTTTGTATAATCACTGGAGGTTGGAACCGTTGTCAGATTATACGCCCAGCAGGCAATTTGCCATCTGCAGCAACACCCCACTGTCTCTGGATTTGTGAAAGGTTTACTGAATGTGTTTGTTTGCCATAAAGTATTATTTTCTCTCTTCTTGTCACATCCTTATAGTCTTGTTAAGATGAAAATGAAAGGACATCCCAAAATAGTTTTAATGTTGAAAGATCTATTTCAGAACCAACACAGCTAGAGGAGCATTTAAT
>NW_004524785.1:840277-843935 GCF_000260255.1 Octodon degus | reverse complement strand
TTTTCTTCAGGCTAGTGTACTTGGTTTTATTTTGCAGACCTTATTGGCAGACTGGGCCTGTTCCAGGTAATCAATAAATAAAGCCCAGTTAAGCCACATTTATTTCTAGAAGCAAATAGTAATCAGTCTACTGCTGTGGGAGCTCAGGCCCTGTCTGTCAGCTAAATCAGAACGCAATGAAGATAAGGGATTGGAGAGGAGTTTACAGAGAACCTGCAGCCTAAAACGCACGGAGATCGACCAAGTCACTCAGACTCATACATCACCCTGCTTAATTATCTGCTTAACAAACTCCGCTCTGCATTTCATTTAAAATTTACTGGTACCTAGTCCTTTGATGTATCTTCTTCTTCCAAGACTTTGTTGTTTTTGTTGGTCTATCTTCTAATGAGTATTCAGCAATTAATAACTTAAAATGTAGTTATTCTTTTGGGAATTTTACATATTTTATTTCATATTCACATTGCATATAAAAGATCTCAAGTTTACGGAGGTGACAAACGGCATCATTCGATTGTAAGCTGTTGAAATGGCTGATTCTTTGTTTTATCCTTTCATGTACACTGAACTCTCTCGAGGCACAAAACAGGTCTCCTTCAATTTAAAGCCTTCTTAGCACCTTGCTTGGAAAGTAAATAATTATTTGATAATTAAATAATTATTTGAAAGTAAATAATTATTTGAGTAAATGAATGGAATAATAATTTAAGATCAATTTAGAGATTTTGTTAGGGTAATTATCTGTTTTTCATCCTCTTGTCCCCTAAAGTAATGTTACATACTTTTACTTTGATGTAATAGAATCAAGAGACATTGCTATGAGGTAGCTGAGTGAGTTTGGGCAGCCTCTCCCACTTCCTTGGGCTTACCTTATGACACAGCAGGAAGGGTAAGTTGAGAACATACTTCTAGTTTTACATTTTTGTATTTAAAACAGAGTCTACAGGGTCTCACTACACAGATTGGACTCGTAGCGATCCTCCTGTTTTCAGCCTCCCAAGCGCTGGGATTACAGGTATGTGCCCCCAAATCCGGTTGCAGTGGTCGTCTCAGCACACTCCGGGGGCAGGGTGAGCGCAGCACGCTGGGGATCAAACCCCAGATGCCGAGCTCTGCCTACGCAGGTACTGTATTTCACTGAGCTAACCGGCCCGCCCTCATACTCCGAGGCTTGCTACATTCATAATGGAACTCTTAGCCATCTTCGTAGTGTAGCAGCAGTATGAGCTACATCACCGCAGGATTAAATATACAGATGCAACAGTTATAATAAGGCTGAGAAAGGGACAATTATATCCTCTTTCTGTGGAAGCCCAGAATCCTTTGACACCAGCTACACATTAACATGCTTGTGAAAGAAGGTTTCCTGAATACATTTGTATCAAGCTTTATTTACTCACATAATTAATTTGGTATCAAGTCGTATTTGTTCTACTAATTAAAGAATAGCCACCTAAAATTTTGCTTACATTGGCAGAAGGTATAATTAAGAACCAAGATTTAAATAGAAGAGTTTCTTGTAATTTAAATAAGTTGCATGCATGTAGAATTTTTAATTAACTATTAATTTCTCCCCATAGATTGCACTCCCACGAAGGCAAGAAAAGTCTGTGTTAATTTGCTACAACATGGTCTCTGGAATATTTCATGTACTTTGTATGCTCGTTGTATGTGAAGATAGGAGTAAATGTAAATGTGAAGTTTTATCTACCTTTTTGGATAGATTATATTTAGGCTCTTTCAAAACCTTTGGGCCGTATTTAGAGACACGGAACGCTGCTGAGTGGACTCATACACAGGAAGCTCTAGATCTTGGAGTTATGCATCTACATGCAATGGGCAGCATCCATTCATCAAGAAACCAATGCTCTGAGCTGCAGGGCAAAAAGATTACTTATTTCTTTAACGTTCCATTGGCACTTCCCAGTCACGAGATTTATATATCTAACAGAGGCGCTTTTCCTGTCAGAAAATCAAATTTTTTTTTCTTTAG
The DNA here is from genome assembly GCF_000260255.1 of Octodon degus. Taxonomy (NCBI): domain Eukaryota; kingdom Metazoa; phylum Chordata; class Mammalia; order Rodentia; family Octodontidae; genus Octodon; species Octodon degus. The sequence continues at coordinate 841,942 of NW_004524785.1, read as the reverse complement.
TTTGATTAAAATCCACCTGGACATCTTTTTTTTTTTTAATTTTTTTTTTTATTTATGAGAGAGAGAGAGAGAGAGAGAGAGAGAGAGAGAGAGAGAGAGAGAGAGAGAGGTGTGTGTGTGTGTGTGGCCAGCTCAGCCCACCAGGGGGCGGGGCTGGCTGGCATGTGGTGCTGGGGGATTGAACCGCGGTCCCTGATGCTTTGCCAAGCTTGTTCTAAGTAGGTGCTTTAGACCACTGAGCCATCTCTCCAGCCCCCTGGACATCTTTTTTTCCACTTGACAAATGCAAAGATCAAAGTGTTAAATATGAGTACAGTTTTATCTTCTTAATGATTCCCAGAAAAATAGTCGTGAGAGGATTACCTGGAACTGCTCCTCTTACGTGTCAGGTTGACTTCACAGCGGAGACCTGGACAAGGAACAAACCAGTGATGGCCTAGAGAGAAGTAACAGCCAAGAAGTTGTTACCCAAGGTGACCTTGAGGTTGCCCAGAGCTGCTCAGGCCTGAGTGAGCAGAGAGCAGACACTTCTGAGAGATAGCGGTGGCAGAAGTCTGCGGCTGAAATGTTTGACAGGATGGAGAGAAAGGTTCAAGCAATGACCCACTGTATCTCCTTTGAGAGTACTTTTTTTGCCTGGCTCAGGCAACCTTAGGGGCGGGTCTGATAATGCAGGTGGGGTTGGGATCGAACCATGGTATCCTGTGCCTGACTGCATTTGCATGAGCAGGCACTTAAACAACTGAGCTAACCTGCAGGCCCTCCCTTATCTCATTTGAGACCTAAAAGAGAAACATTAAATTCATCAAGGTATAAAGTTTTTTCCAGTAACTTATTTTTCTCAAATATTTGAATCTTCGTTCTTTAGTTTTTGTCTAATTAAGACAAAGTTAAAGATATGCATTAAAAGTTCTGTTTCTTTTTTGTTTAGAGAGCAGCATTTCACTGTTTTTAAAATTATTATTACTCAATAGTACTATTTTTCTGTTTATGAATACTTTAGATTGCTTAAAATTTATATCGGATTTTTTTCCTTCTACCCTCTTTGTCTTTTAAAAATATATAGCCTGTTTTTCTTTGGAGTGCTTTACTTTCACTTATTTATTATAATAGTTTTTGCCAATTAATAAGGAACATTATAAGAAGGTTTTAACTGAGATATTTAGATTAGTTATATAGTAATACTTTCCATTTTCTAAATATTTTCAATTATATCCAGAAATACATAAGCTTTTGCAAAGACAGATTTGAATTTATATTCTCTGGTTATGAAAAAAGAATCAATAAAGTACACCTTTTAATTTCTGCTCACAAATGAAGAAACAACATAATCTATACTAGTGGTGTTAAACCTCAATCGATTGGTAGAATCACCTGAAAAGCTTTTAAAACCCACAATGCCCAAGCTATAGGGTTTGTCCATTAAAGCAGAAAGTCAAAGGAGAAATCTAGCCTTGCAAAGTAAAGCAGCAATGACAACGAAATTCCTCCAGGGATTTCAGTATTCCATCACCGTTGAAAGTCAGTTCTCTTCTTTGCTTTGCTTTGCTTTGCTTTGCTTTGCTTTGCTTTGCTTTGCTTTGCTTTGCTTTGCTTTGCTTTTTTCTTTTCCGTATTTAGTACAGGGTCTCACTGCAGCTCACACTCCTCGTGATCCTCCTTTTT
>NW_004524785.1:838623-839597 GCF_000260255.1 Octodon degus | reverse complement strand
TGCACATTGACTTTTTAAAATATAATTTATGAAAAGGAAATATGCATCCTTCCAATGATACATATGGAAATGTTTATACCAGCCTTCTAAAAAAAATCTGAAAATGGAAATCATTCAAAGATGTATTACCATACATAAGCATAAATAATTTTGCTATGTTCATATACACTATTATATAAATATAACCTAGATGCACTGGTACACAATGTAGGAATGTACAATTTACCACTTAAACCATAAAAACAAAGAACTAATGGCACACAAAAGAAGTGTGAATCTTATTATAATGTTGAATAATTATACTGAATGTAATAATTTTGACAAAACAGAATATATATTGAATATTCTTTTCTGTATAAAGCCCTGGGAAATGCAAAATAACTTCTGTAGTTCCTGCTCTTGCACTGGTCCAGGATAGTAAGATGTACTGAAGTTGGCCAAAGAAAAGAGTGTCTTTACTAGCTCAGTGGGGTAAGGAGCACTACTGAAAACTCCCACTTCTTCATATACAAAGCTGGCAAGTTGCTGAGAGTTCAGTGTTACAGAGTACTTCTTTATGAGCTCATTATGTGTGTGCAGGCCACGTACCTGGGACTGACTTACTAGCAAGAACACTTAGGTGCAAAGCTGAGCCTACCGTCCTGGGCATCTTGCCCAGATAGTTGTCTGTGGCTCTTTAAGAGAGCAGAGGGCAAAGGTAGGGGAAAGAGCATACTCACTGAATTGATGGGGCCACAGTGGTACAGATACTTATTGAATTGCAAACTTGCGTAGAGACATGGACTGTCTGTCGTTTCATCTGGCTTAACTTCATTTTGCTTTGAAATTCGTGGATCTGTGCAAAGTGCTTTCCCATGAAGACAGTTATCCACCAGAAGAGCCTGCAACATGTGTCTTGTCAGTCACTAGCTTCTCTCTCACCAACAATGCCAGAAAATAAAAGTTAAGGAGCTTCCAGGAACCTGGGAGACACC
>NW_004524785.1:835649-837593 GCF_000260255.1 Octodon degus | reverse complement strand
GTAAAAGGATCACTAAGTTTGCAAGGTTGGCATCTGTAATCAGAAGTGTTACAAAATTGTGTGGATTGCAGATTATTACAAATATACTTTGAGGTCATAAATCAGGTATTAAGAAATAGAATGAGGGTTGGCCAAATAGCTCAATGGACTAAGCCGCCTGCTTAGGCAGATTCCCTGCGTGCAGTGCCAGCCCCATCCCCGGGGTGTGCTGAGATGGTGACTGAGCCTGGGTGTGGTGGTGCGTGCCTGTAATCCCAGAGCTTGGGAGGCTGAACACAGGAGAATCACTACGAGTCTAATCTATGCAGTGAGACCCTTAGACCCTTACTAAAATATAAAAAAGAAAGAAATGAATGAAATACAATTCAAAGGTCAAAGAACAAATTTAAATGGAATATTAAGCTATTTAAAGAGGAAAAAATGGAAAAATAGAGAAACAAAAAGTAGAGGGGGAAAATAGAAAAAATGGGCTGTGTATAATCAACTGTACCACTGTTACACTAAGTAAAAATTAATACTAAGCATAAAAATAGGTTGAGAGCATAAATTAAAAATGACTTCCCTTAAATATGAAGCATGAGTACTTTGAAAGATGCAGAAGAAGATATGAGTCAGGATGGCTATCATGAAGGACCACTAAGTGAGTAGCCCAAACACACAAATTCATTCTGTCCCTGTTTGGGAGGTCAGAGGTCTCTCAGGAAGGTGCTGGGAGAATACACTCCTTCTAAAACCTCAGAGGGAAGGATCTGTCACAGGCCTCCTTCATGGCCTTCCACAGCACCTTGTTCATGCTCACTTGGCATCTTGGTGGTGCACGTTTTCTGATCTAAGTACCCCTGTGCTAGGGACACCACTCTCCCCAGAGGAGGGGACTACACCACTGTTCCTGTATGACCTCATCTTAGTGCACTGCATCTGTAGTAATTGCATCTTCACAGTTCCAGATAAGAACACATTTGGTGTCAATGTCCATCTATTACTTTAGGTTTTCAAAAGATCATCCTAAATTGCAGTGTAAAACTAGACAATTGTGAATCTCAATTACATAGTTATACCCTTGAGATTGTTCCTATGGAATTATGTTTAACAATATTATCATCTCCCTGTTTGTTGCAGATTATCAAAACTTTTATTATACAGTATACAGCATGTATTATATAACAGGCTTATATTTACTATAAGGCATTAGAATATTTATTATTTCACCCAGTTTTCCAGTAGTGACAAAGTGGAAAATTTTATTCTAGAATTAACTAATAGGATCAGCATGACTTTCCTGCATGGGTGGTGTGTACCTGAGGCTCTGAGTACCGTGTGCTCGGTACAGGAGCGCTTGTCACCCCATGCAAGTGCCAGGTAAGCTCAGAGCCACTTGGGTTGCCAACCTGAAGAAAATCAAACTCGCCCTTATGTCTTTATCCGTTTTCATTTTGAATGTTGAAATTCAATTTATCTAATATAATTTCATTTTAAGGCACTTAAATATATTTGAAGACTAGAATAAAGTTAAATTTGGGAGCAGCTGAGTCAGCATACAAATTTAAATTTTCACAGATCTTCAGTGATTTATGTCTTATTATTGCTTCCACTCAAGTATATAGCAAAAAGAATGTCTACCTTACTGTTATTAAATATGTCAATTAAATATAATACTTCAACAACTTCAGGATAGATATTACATCAATTAGACTCAGAGTTTAATAATTCAAGTCATCTAGGTAATATTACCAAACACATGCAATTTTCCAAATAATACTTGTACAGTCACGTTATTTTAAATAACAACAATACACCATGTGGAGTGCAGATTTTGACTGGAAGAAGTGTTATTAACCATTACAGAGAAAATAGTTTTCCAGGTTAATGTGAGTTAAAAATGTGGATCTAGCAGAAGCTTTTGTCCATTTCCTACCATCTTCATAGCTCCACCTTGGAAAAATT
>NW_004524785.1:833055-834034 GCF_000260255.1 Octodon degus | reverse complement strand
GTTAGATACTATCTCAATTGTGTAATGTAGATTGTTCTCTGCATATCCTTCTCTTTGCATATTGCAGAAATAAATGCAGACCTCCTACTTAGCCCAGCTCACAGTACTCACCTATTTCCTGCCGTTCTCGGTCACTCATCTGCAAGCCACTCCTTCCTTCTTCACGACTGAATAAAATTCAGGTGTGGCCCTGGGTCATAGTCTTTGTTCCAGATAACCATCACCATGGCTGGATTTAGAACCCTTGGCTCCCCAAAACTATAAATATGACTTAGTGTCGTTATTCTCACTGTGGGTTGCACTGGAAGTGGTAGAATGGAATTAACTTGATGAGATTCCAATAACTTATTCATAAGATTACAAATACAAACTTTCTGGACCAAGCTGAGTACTGGGGATGCCTCTCTATAGATCAACAGCACTGAAAAAAAAAAAAAAAAAGAAAGAAAAACAGAAAGAAATGTGGTCTCAAGGAGCTGCAAATTAATGCTATTTTTCTAAATTGTAATTCGAATGCATCTAGAAATCGTAGAAATATTCCAAAGAAAATATTCAAAAATGAAATGCTTAAAATTTTGTAAAGCAAAACCCCATTTTTCCATTTTACATTAAATCCTATGAAATATACTTTTAGGTAATTTGTGAACTGAAGCATTCCAGAAAATGTGCTTTGGGGGCAATATTCATGCACAAACTCTATAACGGCATCTGGGATCTTAGTGCATGCATCAATACTCACAGAAGTCTGACAGTAGTTCAGAGTGGGCCTTTTCCCCCTACCGGTCTAGAGATGACAGTGTGAAAGGGTTCACCTAACTCCCTCAGGACTGGAACACATTCCCTGAATATTCAAAAAATCTAAGGAATGCTGCACTTTCTTTGTATACTCTTGTGTTTCCCATGGGCCTGATGACTAGCAATGTAGTCATAAACTGTTCTGTAATTTTGTCATTTGCTGAGAAATCCCTCAAAAGCAGTC
>NW_004524785.1:830794-832265 GCF_000260255.1 Octodon degus | reverse complement strand
GACTTGTAGTGATTTTCCTGTTTACAGCCTCTGAAGAGCTAGGATTACAGGCCAGCGTCACCACGCCCAGTCTCAATTGCTGTCTCAGTGCAGGATTGAACCTCTGGTGCCTGTGCCTGCTTGCGGGCACTTTAATCCACTGAGCTATTTGTCTGGCCCCTGAGCTATTTGGCCAGCCCCAAGAAGAAATAATTACAAAGTATGTTACTAAACTCTGAAAGTATTTTTCTTCATCAATAAAAGGACAGAAAAAGAATCTCAGTCAATGAGAGGAACAACTACTTAGCTGAAGAGAAAAGCAAGTCAGACTCTCTTTTCAGATACTAAGTGCAAACGGCATTGCTGTTTTAACATAAATATAAACATGGAAAAGTTAGTGATCTTTTAAAGGCCCGAGAAAAAGAACTATGACATAGGGAGACATTAAATTAAAAAAAAAAGATTCAATGAAATCCCCAAGAAAATTTTGGTTCATTTGGGTTCATCATTGATCCAAGTGTAAAGAAACATAATAAGATTAATTGAAAGCTGACTCTCCTACATTTTTATATTCAAAGAGTTACTATGAATTCATAAAGAAAGCACGAATCTCTGTTAGGTGCTGATAGGAACACATCACACAAAAGGAAACCTTAATGGCCAATAAGCATCAAGAATGCTGAGACTCAAACCAAAACGTCAATGTGATACCATTTTCCTGAAGCTAACAGAGCTATCAAAGAGACAATTAAAGGTAGCAGGAATGTAAGTGATGGAAACTCCTATTTGTATCATAAATTAAACCAACTTTTCTGGAAAGCAGTTTGTTATGTGCTATGTGGTGTAATTCTGTAATCCCCCTGGAGCAATTTATTCCAAGGGAAGAAGAAGAGATGCAGATGAGAAAACACATGTAAGGAAAATCACTGGTGAACTGTAGACAGCATTGAACAGGCAGCAACGTACATGCTCAAGCAGAAAGTAGTTCCTAAGTGTTTATTGCTCATCTTGACCATGACTAACTATACAGGAATGGAATTCAGGTCACAAAATTACACGTACTAAAACTGAAAAGAAATTTGAAAATATTCATAGTTAAGAGTCTATGTTCATAAAATGTGTGCTTAAAATATAAATATGATTGAAACATACATCCAAAAGGTAACATTGTATTGGTGAAGTCATTTCTGAAAGTGCTGAGGCAGCAATACTAACAAAAGATGATCCTTCATGTATATTCCTCTTTTCTGTTTACTTTTGTCTGAGATGGGTATTCCATTGCCATTCATATATTGTAGATGCATGAATTCAGCAGAGCAATCCAATATAGTCCAGTAGTCTATAATAGTAGTGGGTTATTCACATGGCTGGCAATGTCAGAAGTTGTTGACTTGAGCTTTTTACAGCTCAGCATATTAATATGGCTTTACATTTTATACCTTATTTTTATACTTTTCTGCTGGATGGTTAAGACCAAGATAAAGAAAGACCT
>NW_004524785.1:811519-822729 GCF_000260255.1 Octodon degus | reverse complement strand
AAGAAAGTATGCATCAAATATGTTCATTGTGGTTATAAAAATTCCTTCATAGAATGACAGAACTGGGCACAGTATACTTCAGCATAGTGTAGTATGTAGTGATAAAAACCTGAGTTTTCTTATTTTTCTTTCAATATTGTCCATCAAAAATAAAGGAGCAAAAACTGATGTAAACATTAATAAGAATTCAGATTTGCACTCTAGAAAATGCTTATTCAATTATAAAATGTCATTATATTACTTTGCTGGCAGAGACTCGTCAGCCCCTTCTTATAACACAACTACAGAAGGAGACCAGTGGGCCCCTTCATCAGATCCACGAAAGATAGCAAACAATAATCCATGGCAGAAAGCACCATGATTTTGTTTCAAAATTTAAACAAAACTATTTGGTACATTGATAGAAGTACTATTTAAGCAGGTGGTCCATTTTATTCTGTAAGAAAAGTCATAAGAAATACTAAAAAATAATTGTAATGCTAGAATTAATCATAAGTGAAAGGAACTACATCAAAAATTATAAAGAATGTATACAAGAAGAGTGAAATATTTATCTCTTAATTCAGTCTCTTAGAATTCAACCATTTGTATGCCCAACCTTCAAAATAAATACAAATTTTAGACAAGCAAACAGCATAACTCTTTAAATAGAGCATTTTATTTCTGTATCTCTTTTTTTATTTTTCCTGTTGCTTTCAGATTTGAGGAATCTCCTGCTTCTATACTGATTAGCACAGCAGCAGCTGAAAAGCAGGTGAGTGAAAGCCTAATCGCTGCAAATCCTCTTGTTACGGAGTTATGTCAGCCTGTCTATTTCCTCCCAGGATGATGAACTCTCACGAGTCCAGTAGAAAATATCCTGACTGTTAGCACGTCTACCATACAGCACAGCGCCTTGCAAATCAGCAAGGGCTATTGAGCCTCCTGTGAATTCTTGAGTCCACATAACTTCGCATGGTTCTCATCTTCTTAGAAAGGCAAACTCCTGTTTTTCAGCAGAGGCAAACTTTCTGGCACCTGCTTAGCATAAATAAAGACACATGTCCATGTCAGTAGACCCTTATTAGATAAGATTTCCTTCTTTGTAGCAATAAAGTTAAAACATCAGAATAATCTTCTCAGGAGAAGCAGGTACGAATGGCTCAATTAAAATGATAGTGATGATATACCTCCTACATACAAAGCTAAGGGCTTGTTCTAATTTATTTAGACTTATAGAGATCAAAATATTTATTATTTCATAATGAATATTTTGCTTTCAAACTAAATTCAAAGACTATACAAAAGGAAAATTAGTGGTTTTTTTTACAACACATTAGGGGATTAATAAATCCAGAAAGTTTTGTAATAATACATGTTTCAAGCCTAAATTGAAATTTCTTTTGTTTATTTTGTCATTTCCAGTGGTTTTTTTAATGACAATTAGTCAACAAGTTATTAATATCTTTTTGTAATACAGAATCTAATTTTAAAATTTTCCCAGTTAAGCAATTTAGATAGGCTTGATTTGTTAATTTTTGTTCTTTTCATGTAACTTGGTCATTTTTCAATAAAAATAATAAAATATAAACAAATTCAAGATATCATATATATGCAAAGAACATCTTTACATAAAATACATTAATATTAGGATTATTTTATGCAACCTTGTATATAATGTTATAAAATATATCTTCTCACAAAAAATATCAGGAAATTTTTTCTTAGAAGATTGTTCTCCAAAGAATGAAAAATATAGATTTCTATTTATTACAATCCATACAGAATTGAACTCAGTAAGTACTTCTACATGCTATTTTCCTGTATTTATTTCAGAGATAACATATTACCTTTATTTGTCAAGATCCACTTAGGAGTTCAAAGGATTTAAACTTTATATGACTTTTATGAGTGATCAAAACTTTGATACTGAAGATTTCGGTTAGTAAATCATCAGCAATTAGTTTTGTTTTATTTTATTCAGTACTTGTAGTTTTATGACAATCAAGCTATCAAAAACCATCAGTGCCCAAAAAGTCAGACACAAGCACATTGAGATAGATAATCAAAAAGAATTTCAAAGGTCTTTCAGTCTAATATGAAAGAAAAGGTGGTTTAGCAACCCATATGCCTGTATTTTTATTGCTGCCTGTACATGCATCTGTGTGTAAGTCTCTATTTTTATATCTGCAGCTCTGACTCTTGAGATAAATACTAAGTACCAAGCAGGCTTTATTAGTTTCCTTGTAAGTTGTTGATTTTTAAAAACTTCTCCAGGGACCCAACAATGGGCATGGTAATTTTTAGTCAGAAGTTGATTGAGAAAATCAGCAACAGTATTAAATTTCAGAAGAAATGTAATTCATTTAGAATTGTTAGGAAGTAAATAAGGAATGATGCTTTAAATGGAAATAGAATGTTGTAGAGGAAGAGTGAACCAAGAGACAGTACTGTGGAGTTGGTCACCCAGGTGGAGTAGCAAACACCAAAATGCAGACCAGCAAAATCTGCTAAATTGATACTCACAAATATATACATATAACATATTTGCTACATGTTTTAGGATATATTATATTATCATGTATTTCTGAGTTCAAAAATCAGAGAACAAAGAAGATGCTGCTAACAAGGTGTATTTATTCAGTAACCCACTAGGTATCTATACCTTTTCTGGGTATGTGAAGAAAATGTACACAGTGGACATTTACCACAGTTTCTCTGGACTGTTCTTTTCCTTTCTTGATATCTCACTGCAGGCGTTAGCATGATTTGGTTTATTCTGTATGACAGTGATAGTATCTTGCTTATATTTTTCTTATAGATACTTTCTGTATTATGATCTTTTGTAAACTATTTTGACATTAGGTCTAAAACTCCTTATAACAACTCATTTTCTACACCATGCCCAATTCAAGTAGACTGCTATATATATATATCCAGCCCTAACCTGAATGTATTAGTTTGCTGGGACCACTGACATTTGTCTCACATTTCTGAGAGCTACAAGTCTTAGGTCTTTTAGTATTGGTTGTTTTGTAAGACAGTAAAAGAAAAATCTATTCCAGGCCTACCACTTGGCTTGTAAATGTCTGTCTTCATTTTTGCCTTGTATTTTTCTTGTACCTTTCCATTGTCATTACTCTGTATGTACTTAAATATTTAAATACCACTTTTTCTAAGAGCATCAGCCATGTTAGAGTACAGCCAAATCTAAAGAGCTCACCTTAATTATGTATGTAAAGATCTTGTTTCCAAATAAGGTTACATTCTAAGGTATTAAAGATTAAGAATTAAACTTATAAAATTTGGTGGGATATTATTCTAACCTTAATACCATTACAGCTATTCCACAAATCAAGGTGTGCACACATTATTTGCAGCATTTCTGTAAAATGATTTAATTGTATTATTTATGTTTCCCTCACATTTGCGACTTCCAGAATGAAATTTGTATGGTTTTCTTTGTGTGTGTTTTATTTTTATTTTTAAGTAATTTTATTGAGAAACAAATAGCAGTGAGAGTTTCAAAACTGATTACTAGCACAGTTTCAATAATTAATACATTACATATTGTTGTCTTGTACAAGATGCAGACAGATATTTCTATCTTGTTCATGCATGACTTTGCAGTGCTTAGCATAAAGATAAACACATAGTTTATGCACAAAATATTTTGCTAAGTGAATAATAATTTGTGAATAATACAGAAAACATTATATGTAAAATGACTTTAGAATGTTTTGTGTGGGTTTTAGCTGAGGCTCTGTTCAATGATTTTTGCTGATCACTATAGATTGTACAGTCTCTTGGGCTCCAATGCCTTAGGCGATTTGAAAACTCCCTATGTCATTCAGAGGCTGAGTCTAAGTATTTGCATGACTGAACTTAATATCTTGTAGTGTTAGAGCTGAACTAATCATTGCTTTGTGCCTTCTTCCTGTGCAGTGCTGTATTTCCCCCTAATTTATCAATATACAATGTTAAGCTCTAAAGGCAAACTAGCTTTCTATGGAGGATGTCAGAGAAATACAAATGTGTTTGCTCCACATAAAAAGAAAGATAATGGAAAGCAGAAAGGTAGACCATGGGGATGCAGCCCAGAGAAAGAAATTTAGATACTGGGAGTCATGTCCCCTTCCATTTGACCACCTAAATTACTATCAGGATGAGGAAGGAAGGAGAGTAGAACATTAATTAGTTTCACAATTTCTCTAACTTAACATGTATAATTAACACTGGGCATAATAAGACAAGTAAAGACAAATTTACTCTCTGAAGAAATTCGTGAATTTAAATTAATCTAATGTGGACAAACTTAAACTAATCATATCCATCACAAAGTAGGCACACAGGCTGGTAGCAAGCACATCGGTAATCAGAAATGGTAACTGATGCTCCGTGTGTATTTCAGTCTAGCAAATTTCAGGGATGGATCATCCTATAAGAAATTTTCCAGTAATTTCCTACTACTTTGAAGCAATCTCACTTCTCGGTTCATTTCTAAATAATTTTTCTACCTGTTTTAATCACAGGTAGAAAAGCACTCAGATATTGCTTATGAAAGATAAAAAAGACTAAATAATGCAGCAGATTAAAGCATCTGCATGCAGGTGCAGGGGCCAGGGGTTTGATCCCCGGGCCTGTTTAATCGGCCCTGCCCCCAGAGTGCGCTGAGACAGCGTGGTGGCAAGCGCCTGTAATCCCAGCTCTTAGGAGGCTGTAAACAGGAGAATCACTATGAGTCCGATCTAGTAGTGAGGCCCTGAACACCCTGTAGACCCTTCCCTAAAAAAATATAGGAAAATTTAAAAAAAAGAGAGATTGGTTGGAATGAAGAGCTCACATAATTATGGCTTGTGTCTAGATGTCCAACCCAAAGCCTCATGCAGTCATGAGATGCTGAACCCAGAGTGTGTGACCGACTCGTGGTACAGTGCTAGGATTAAGGGTACTAGGGTTAAGGGTGGTAGAGTACTATATCAGTCCATGGATTGGCTCAGCAGGACCCTAATCCTACCACCCTGGATACAATATGAAAGACAAGAAGAGGCTTGTCTTATCCCTTGCCTGCTTTGGTTCCTTTGCTTGCTATGAAGTTTCTCCTCTCTGATGCCCCTCTCAGGCCATCCTTCCTTGAAGCCAGACATCTATGGACTGAAATGTCTACAAATTGTGAGCCAGGTGAACTTTTCCTCCCTTAACTTTGGTTGTTGCATATTTTGTCTCACAAACAAGAAAAATAAGTAAGACTATCAACAAGCCACTCAAGAAGTCTTGTTTCAAGAAACTTAAATTAGGGCCAGTGAGATTGCTCAGTGGAATAAAGTGTCTGCTTAGGGAAGCACAGGTAACACATTTGGATCCCTGGCACCACATGAACCACCAGTTCCTCCCCTGCAGGGCTGATTGAGACAGCCACAGACTCCAGGAGTAGTGATTGGTGCATGCCTGGAACCCCAGGCCTGGGGAAGCTGAAAAGAGGAGGATCACTAAGTCAAGCTGCATAGAGAGACCCTGTGACAACAGCACATTAAAAATAATAATAATAAAAGAAATGTAAATTGTAGTAGCAGAGCTTTTTATATTTGTTAGTCAGCCACCATTTTTGCAACTCTTTGTTATGGATTCAGGTTCTGCCTGGTTTCACTTTTCTTCTGCTTAGAGCATTTGCTTTCATAGTTAGCTTGGAGTAAGTCTGGCAGTGACTTCCTGAACTTCCTCAGACTTCAGTAGCTAGGAAGTGTTACTTTTCAGGCTGATTTAAAGATTTTTTCTGTGTCTTAAACAATCATGCCATAATATTCCCTTTCTTCATATTTTTATTCTTTGATTTCATTGATCATCTTGAAGTTGGATTTGTAATTTCCATCAATTTTGAAAATTTTTCAACCACTTTGTTTCCCTGGCCTCCTAGCTCATTCTCAACTCAAGGTGACTATTTTGTGGACCACACCTCAATTTTCTTATGCTATACCATTGTTTGGAAGTATAATCCAGGTGGCAAGAGAGGCCAATAGTTTAGCTTATCATGTAAGTCTCCTGTCTCTGAGGACCAGTGTGCTTTATTACTTCATATTCAGTAACTAAAAATCTATGGTTTCATACATTTTATCTTACTTTTAATAATTTCAAGAAGACAGGTAAATTAGATCTTTTAACCTTTGTGCTGTCCAGAAGCAAATATCAGACTAAAATCTTATGTCATAAGAATATGACATGTAAGTTTTTGCTAAAAAATAAAAATAAGAATTACATAAAAGTATAAAATAAAGTATGAACTCTGTAGAAAAAGTCTTGCTTGTTGTGAGGATTCTTTCTATGTTAGTAATGTTAATAAAATTGTGATCAGTACATTATGACATGTAAGCTTTTGCTTTGACCCATCATCAAAATATATTTGCATATTTCATAAGCTACTTTCTTTTCTATTCCTCTTCCAATCCAGACAGAATAATGTCCTTACCAAATCAATTTCCTCAGAATAATGTAAAATTAGAATTCTTCAGTTCATTTTCCTGTTAAGCAATTCTTCTATGCTGAACAATATGCTGAAATTATGAAATGTATCAAGTGCACTAATAAGACTTTTGTTCAGCAAAGTTAAATCAATATTATTAATTAGTATAGAAAATATTTAAATGTTATTATATACTATAAATAAATATGTAGACAGAGAGAAAATTAAGGTCAGAAAATTTAAACCCCTACTCATGAAAAAAGATTTGAGAAGGTGGCAAGACAAATAAGAATGACATCTAAGTCTTTTGGAGGAAAGCATCCAACCACTGTGAGTGTTAAGCAGTTTGTGGAGGAAAAAGAGGGCCATGAAGAGTTGAACCACATGGCTTTGATTCTTCTCTGGTGATTCAAATAGAGATTGCAATTATTCTTTGATCTTTAAGATGCTAAAAATAATGTTCCTTAAAAATCATCTGATAGTGATTCAAGAAAACTCAAGGCTGTGTATCATATCCACTTGTACACTATTGTTATTAATACTGTTTAAAATTTATTTGTGATTGTAGATGTGGGATTAGACCTGAAAGATTTTAAGCACTTTCCCAGATAGCAATCTATAAACAGCAGTGCAAGATTTTCAGCTTCAAAAGTCAGTGGTTTTACACAAATGCATTCTTTGACTTTATTTGTGAAGCCCTCAAGGTATCTTATAATGAATTTTTAAAAATAATTGATCAGGGGCCAAAGAGATAGCTCAGAAGACTAAGTACCTGCTTTGGCAAGTACAGCGACCAGGGTTCAATTCCCTATCCCCTATGCCCTGCAGGTCCAGCCCCCAGTGAGTGCGGAGCCATTGACCAAGCCCGGGTGTGGTGGCATATGCCTGCAATCCCAGCCCTGGGGAGACTGAAAACAGGAGGATCACTATGAGTTCGAGATGCATACTGAGACCCTGTGTCAAATAAATAAATTTTAAAAACTTGCTCAAATGTTTCCATTGCATTTGTTCTAATTATTTCTAGAAGACTAGAAAGTGTCTTTTTTTTTTTTTTTTTTTTTTTTTTGGTGGAACTGGGGATTGAACTCAGGCCCTTGTGCTTGCCAGGGAAACACTTATTCTATTGAGCCATCTCCCCAGTCCAAGACTAGAAAGTTTCTATGGCTATGGTGATCTTTAATAATATTCAAGAAGTTTATTGATTTCATAGTTTAGTAATTTGAGTGATAAGATAATCTTTACATGAAAATAATATAAAAACAGAGCAGTGGTCATATAAAACAAAGCAAGATAGAGGAAAGACTACCTACCACATTCTTTTCTCAGAAAGCCTTATGGGATTCTACCTATGACCAGTGTTTTCTTATTGTCCCCACAATTTTTAGTCTACAGTAGCTGAGATGAGTAGTCACAATCAAGATCCTGTTGCCCGGCAAGTCTAAAATATTTGCTCTGCCTTGACAGTAAAAGTTGTTAACCTCTGAGTATAAGATCTACATCTGTAAAGTTTTAGTGGTTTTCAAGTTTAGGACTTTAGACTTATGCTGACTATAGAATCTAGGGATTAATTAGTAATCTCCTTCCTGAGACATAGTGAAGTCTCAGAAACCTGAGCAAGCCATCCCCTGTGCTTGCTCTCACCTTGAAGAAATGCCCTGCAGCTTTCTTCCTTGACTCATGACTGCCCACTCTCTGTCTGGGGAGAGAAACACAGAGGGACAGACTGCAGAGAGCCATTAACAGCCTTTTCTCAGTTTCTAGAATACTGTGTATTGAATAAAATATCTTTACAAATAAAAATGCCACATTCCTCAATGTATCTAAGTGAAGCTAGATTTTTAGTAATTCCCAAAATCTCAAGTCATTAATCACTTTATTTTGCGTTGCTGAATGATGTAGTCTTTCTCTAAATACCTTACTATAAACAAAGCATTTGTATTTACATTATAATTTTGGCATTTAAAATGAGATAAACTGATTTAGTACACATTGATGTATTGTTATACTATTAAGAAATACTACAAGAAAATGACTCTACTTGTTATTAAAAGCTTTTAATTTCTTATTTTGAAAGAATTATAGATTTATATAGAAGTATCATGGTAATACAGTTATTTTAACTCAACCAGTATATCTAGATGCTGAGATATTCAAGAATGACTTATTTAGATACTATATAGCTGCCAACACTAGATACTTATAGACTGTATAATGTTATGATGATACAAACTTCTTCCAATTTCACTAGCCTTTCAATTAAAGGCTCCATTTATTCCATTCCAGGATAGCATTCAGCATCCTTCAATTTCTGCTACTTTATCACACGTCTTCATCTTTTGTAATTCTAACATTTGTGAAGTACATTGGCCAGTTATTTTGGCATGGATGAATTTTTCTTATCAGTGACAAAACAAAATGATGGAAAGCTTATTCTTCTTCTACTGGTCAAAGAAATTACTTGCAGGTCTTTGAGTAACTCCAACAACAAATCACTAAACTCAGAAATTCACAGGACATCTATGACTGGAGGCTCTTCCTTGTAGCCAAAGGGAGAATGCACAGGAAGCCGGCTTTCCTCCTAATGTCTATATTGGCACTTTTGGAGGATGCTTAGATGGCTGGGTGGCCAAAATCTAGTTATTCTTTCTGCTTTAATTCAACAATTGAATACATTTTTTTAAATAGACAGGGCTGTCCAAATAGCTCAGCAGATTAATAGCACCAGCAAGCAGGTTCAGAGGCTGGGGGTTCCATCCCGGGCCTGCCATTCTGGCCTCGCGCCTAGTGCACACTAAGACAGCAATGAGACTAAGCGTGGTGGCATGCTCCTGCTATCCCAGTTCCTGGGAGGCTGTCCGATCTTGTAGTGAGACCCTGAACACCCTGAAGACCCTTCCCTAAAAACAGAAAATAAAATAAAAATGGACACTACTCTCTTAAAATTGTAATATTCTGATGAAAGGAAACTTTCATTTAAAAATAATTTCTAGGTGCTAGAAAGATAGCTCAGCGGTCTAAACACCTGATCAACCAGCACAAGGACCCAGGTTTGATCTCTGATACTGCTTGCGGTGCCGGCCCTGTGCTCAGCCTGCCACCGAAAGAGGGAGTGGTGGCACAGGCCCATCATCCCTGTGCTAGAGAGACTGAGAAGGGGGATCCCTGAGTCTGAGCTGCATAGGGTGACCCTGTAGCAAATAAATATATAAATGATTTTTAACAATTAAAAATGAATATAAAATAATTTTTAAATGAATATAAAATATGCATATTTATAAGGTTCAGAAATCACTCATCTTTTTCATTTATTCACTCCTAAATACATGGTAAAGCCATCCAACCTTGTAGTGATCAAGTATGAAGTGGCTTCATCAAATCACTTAATTGCATCACTGTTGAGATGGGAAGTGATTATGCAGTATAAAAACAAAAGATACCTGTAAAATTTACAAATAGAAGTATATCAGTTCAAGGAGGATGGTTTGATTAAAAAATAGCATGGTTTTTAGGAAACTTTCCTTTTTGATTTAGCATGTTAAATTATTCTTTGTTCATACAATGTCTTTTATAAAAATGTCTAAAACAATAAGGTTTTTCTGTCTTGATAAAAAATAAATCAGTGCCTGAGAAACTCTTGTTTCTTTGGTGATAAATACATTTGCATTTTGTGTAATTAATCTTAACCTGTCAGGTGGCCAAATTCATTAATCACCCTCTTTCCTACTGTATTGCTGCATTTTTAGATGAAGACAGAAACACCTGCATGATGTCACGTCTCCACTATAAATTGCAATTTTAGAAGCTCTATAAAGTGGTACAATGGAAACACAGCCTAAAACAGGGACTTTCTGAAGAGAAAAATGTTAATTGGTCCAATCATCTTTAACATTGGTCATGGACAATAAAGCCTCTTCTTTCTTTTTGGAGTAGTTATTTCTTTTAATCAGTTGACACTGTGGTTTTTTCCATACTTGTGTAATTTTCAGCATGATGAAATATAGAAATTGGAATCCCAGCATGCTAAAGGGGTACACATGGTAGTTTGAAGAAAAGTGGAGTTTTCATCAAACGGAGGAGAGAAACATCAAAAGCGCCTGCTCCTGCAATAAGTTAGGAGAAGGAAGTACAGCTATGGCCAGGGGATAAGGCAGAGGATGATGGCTCCATGTTGAGTTGATGCATTTGTATTCATATGATTAATCACATTTTCACTTCGCAGGCCTTTGAATTAACAGTAGAAATGTCCCAATGGATCACTAACATATTTATGGCATAAAATATTGTGCTAAAATGGCCTAATAACCATAGCAAAAGAAAATATACCTTCAAGGTAATTTTTTTTTCAATCCTCAAAACTTAACCTAAATGAGAAATCAAGAAGATTAAGAATCAGTGCAAAAAGAAATATCTTTATAAAGGTATATTAAATTCTAATCTTTATGAGGAATTTAAAAGAGCAGGTACTTTCACAAACAAGTTATTCAGGAAACATTTTTTATAGTAACAGATTTAAAGTATTTTTCTTGGAACAAAACTAAATTAAAGAAGAAGGATTTCATTGCATAGGTCATGATGCCATTTTAGAACCCAGGGCAAAGACAGAAGTTCAAATACCTTGAATATTTCCATAAATTGGCAGTTAAATGGCTTGCATGTTGCAGAGAGGGAATATTTTAATAGATTTCTTGTAGATGTGCCTCAACTTTTATACACAAGTTTAATTGGATTTGATGGCAGTTGTTTTCAACTGTCAGGCATATATAATTTTTTCTGG
>NW_004524785.1:807732-811293 GCF_000260255.1 Octodon degus | reverse complement strand
TTCTCTTCTCTTCTCTTTTCTTTTTTATATTTTAGGGAAGGGTTTACAGGATGTTCAGGGTCATACTACTAGATCAAAATCGTAGTGATCTGCCTGCTTACAGCCTCCTAAGAGCTGGGATTGCAGGCCTGTGCCACCACACCCAGTCTCAATTGCTGTCTCAGCCCACCCTGGGAGCGGGGCTGGCACAACAGGCCCAGGGATGGAACTCCCAGCTCCTGAGCCTACTTGCAGGTGCTTCTATCTGCTGAGCTATTTGACTGGCCCACCATCTTTTCTTTTTTTAACCAAAGACATTAATTTACACTTGTAACAGGTTAGCATGGGCTTCTTTGGGTAGCAGGTGTTTTCCTATCATCAGATTTTATTAGTAGAAGGCATGCTACAAAACTAGCTAGCGCAGCTACAATTATAGCAGGACATTGTGTGTGGGATGCTACCACATGTACAGGATATAGGGAAATTCTCCAGCAAAATAATTCTTTTGATATTACATACTGTAGTATGTGTTCGTGTATCTGTAAGTACACAAATCCATATACATGAAGAAGCATACCTTATTTAAGATATACGAAAGAGAGAGAGCCTGGGTTGTAGAAATCATCTATCAGGAGAAACTGGAAAAATACTAAAGGGACAGGACATTCATAGAAAATAAAACATAATCAGTAAAATCTCAAGGAAGAAGAGGCATTGAAGTTACATGGAAACCACAAGTCACAAAGGCAAAATCAAAGGAGTTTCAGAATAATTAAGTACACTTTTCTACTTTGCCTTCTCATTACCTGATTTTGAAGATGTGATGAGAAAGCATCATGTAGTGGTGAAGAAGCCAGTGCATAGTGGTGAAGTTATAATTGTGGGGTCAGACAAACCTGAGATGGAAGTTGGGCCTACCGCCATGCAGCTGTGGTACTATTGTCTTGGTAGCCCCAAGCGAAAATGCCTTCTTGTATACCTATTTGTATGCAGTATTAACTCCTAGCTTGCACATGTGGCTTGCTTTGTTCAGCGGCATGTTAGCAACAATGACACAATATAGACTTTAGAAGTCCTTGAAAATTGGGTTTTGTCTGCTCTAAAATTTCACTGCCCCCAGAAAGAAGATTGAGTTGTTGTGGGTCCAATTGCCTTGTAATTACAAGTACAGGAGATGACAAAACAGAACTACCCAGCTGACCCTTTCCTGATGTACAGAAGTATAAAGGTTCGTAGACCTCAGTTGTTTTATTTATTTTTTTTTTAAGAACTGTGTTTATTGGGCTGGGGAGATGGCTCAGTGGAATAAGCTCTTCCCTGGCAGGCTCAAGGGCCTGAGTTCAATTGCCAGTTCTGAAAAAAAAAAAAAACCTGCATTTATTTATATTTTATTTTATTTTCGGTGGAACCAGGGATTGAATGCAGGATTTTGTGCATGCCAGGGAAGCACTTATTCCACTGAGCTATCTCCACAGCCCAACCTCAGTTGTTTCAAATTGAAGAATTTGTAGTGATTTAGATATAGAGCAATATGTGAGTAGAACTGTAAATTTGTTCAACAGACTTAAGTTCTATTGGTGAAACTGAAAGACGATACAAAATATTGACCTGTGGCCACTTGTTTTGTGGAGACAATATACATAATGAATTCTGAGTTGGAAACATTAAACAGTTATCAGTAACACCAAATATTTCTGTGATGGTGTTAAACAGTTCCTGTATTGTGAGAACTTGACAAGGCAGATTAACATTAAAGAAAAATACAAATTTATGTACCTGCTTGTTGAACGAATAGAACTTCATTCAGTATAAATATGATATAGTCTTATTCTTCTATCACTACTGGCTTTGAACACACTCTATTGAATTATCCTTCCCCAGTCACTGAGAGCATCTCTAGCAGATCCATAAATTTCAGATATGTTTAAGCCAGCAAAGTTGTATCATTTAACATATTTTAAAAATGCAGTTCAGTCAGTGTCTCACATCCATTGTAGAATCTCAAATCCAGCCTAGGCAATGGAAGGCACTAGTTCTCTATTTTTGCTCCTGATGTATCCTTTTTGTTTTCAATTATTACTCTTGCTTCTGTGTATTTCATGGCCTGGGCCAGGAGAGGAATAATTTGCAGAGCTAATGTTTGTATGTTTCCAGCACTATTGAAATTGGACCATTGAGGTTTTCTGCTGCAGGATGCTTTCTTCTCAAGATTTTGTCTGAGACGTTGAGGAAAACATAGCCAATAGATTTTCATACTACAGTCCAAATAAGTGCTAGGTTTCAGTTCTTTGGCTTTGTAGGGTCCCAAAGTTTATATTTTAGGACATAGTATTTACACACAAGTATAAGCAACAACTAACTCTGACCAGACAATTCTCTTGTCTGCTTCATTTACCTACTGTTAGAACTATGACTTATTTCTAAAAGCAAAGCAGAGTCCTTTAAGAATGTTTTATTCATGACATCGTATCATTTCTATGGCTAGGGCCCTCAAAGTATGTAATTCTCATTGATTTTAGAAATGATTCAATAGTCTTTCGACCCATCATTTTACTTGAAGTGGGTGATGAATTTCTATTCCCTTGTAATGAAAGAAGGCAGTCCTTGTTCAATGAATCATAAAATATTTTTCTTTTAATATATTGCTGTTTTAGGGCCCCCACTGTTTGTGATGGTAGTGGATGGTTGGAGAACGTATTATGAACATGTTATAGTAAATTATACAGTTGTCCTTTGAAAATGTAGTTCAGTTCCTTTCTCAGATGTAGTCTTAAACTAAAATCTCAAGTTAACTATCATTCAATATAATTTCATACTTTATTTATCTATTTATTTGCCTGCTACATATTGAACTTAGAATCTGGTGCCTTATGGATAAACATTCTACTATTGACCTAGAAGTGTGATTTTAAAAAAATGTAATGAATGGACCACAGAGACAGCTCAATGGTCTAAAAACCTGCCTAGGGAAGCACAAGGACCCAGACAGCCCTGTCCCCAGGAGTGCTGAGCTGGCAACCAAAACTGGGCATGGTGGTGCATGCCTGTACTCCCAGCACTGGGGAGGCTGAGACAGGAGGATCACTATGACTCTGAACTGCACAGGGAGACCTTATACCAAATAAGTAAATAAATAAATGAGAAAAAAAATTAACAATTGCAGTGAATGATTACATTTTTTAAATGATAAATGGATTACAATAAATTATATCAATCTCCCTCAAAATACTCTCCTCAAACACTCTTAGCTCCTCATTCTTACTATCTTCTGAACCAGTTATGAAGTCATTTTTGATGTTAACTTTTAGCTCCACTCTAGTGGTTTCCTTCATGTCCTGCATTGATCTAAAAACATTTATCTTTCATGGTCTTTTGACGTCTAGGAAAAGAAAGAATCTGTATGGTGACAGGTACTGTGGATAATGTCTTGATTTAACAGAAATCCTCATAAAATTTTGAGTCACTTCAGCATATGTAGGCAAACAGGGAAGGACATTCAGGAAAGGATTTCCACAAGGGCTTCAGAAAGTGACAAAAATGATGGGATTAATGTACACAAACCAGGGCTAATATTTTGTAGGA
>NW_004524785.1:799482-800676 GCF_000260255.1 Octodon degus | reverse complement strand
ACAACAAAACATATGTTACATATTTTCAAAACAAGAATAGCACATTAACAATGGTTGGTATGTTACCTATTTTTATCATCAAATCTGTTGCTCAGATTAACAGACATAGTTATGCAAGATTGGACAAATAATTAAATATCAACACTTACGTACTTTCAATAAACTTTAACTTTTTTCTTATCTTTTTTTTACTTATTAAAAAAATATTTTAAAGAGAGTATAATGATGATTTAAAAAACATTAGAAATAGTATACATTTGGAAGACCAAGATGAGAGGTTGTCAGTTATGGTTTTTGTATTATACCTTGCTGTCCTTGATGAAATTGCTTAGATCACAGATATTAGTATGCAGAGTTAATCAAGGTGAAAATCCTAAGCATTAACTGCTATTTTCAAAAAACACCTGATGGAAATTATTAGTACAATCATCTCAGCCACCCTGTATATATTCTTGGGTGATTTTTTCCCCTTCTTTTTTTCCTTTCCCTCATCTTCATTGTTTAATCCTTGTGTTCAGTTTCTTTCCATTTTACTATATCTGTTATACTTTTCAGGTTTTGTTTCTTTTTTCAGGTTGTTACACTAGGGAGAAAATATATTTATACATGTTGGTCTGATTTATTTCACTTATGAGTAGTGAAATAAATAAACTCATATTTCACTTATGAGTAGTGCAGAGTCTAACTGCACCCACTTGCCTATAAAGGCCTGAAGTTTGTCTTTCTTTTCTTTTCTTTTCTTTTCTTTTCTTTTCTTTTCTTTTCTTTTCTTTTCTTTTCTTTTCTTTACTGTTTTTGTTTTGGTGGAACTGGGGATTGAACTCAGGCCCTTGCGCTTGCTAGGGAAGGGCTTATTCAACTGAGCCGTTTGGCTGGCCCCAAGTTTGTCTTTTTATAGCTGAGTAATGCTCCATAGCATAAAGATACCACATCTTTTCATCCATTCCTCAGGTGAAGGGCATTTTGGATGTTTGTGAGATTTGGCTATGAGAAGTTGTGCTGATATAAACATGGGTGGGATTGGCGAGATTTCTGAGCAGACTAAGCACCTGTTTATTCAGGCACAAGGTCAGTTTGATGCCCAGCATGGCCTTGCCCCATGGTTTGCTGAGCCAGCCACCGAGACAAGGTATGGTGGTGCATGCTTGTAATGTTACAGCTGGGAAGGCTGAGACAAGAGGATCACTACTAGCC
>NW_004524785.1:797918-799242 GCF_000260255.1 Octodon degus | reverse complement strand
GTTCCTCTGAGAAGAATGTATTCATCTCACACACCCTTTTGTAGATTGGGTCTTTATATTTTGGGGTTCTGATTTTTTCAGTTCTTTATGTATTCTAGATAGAAGTCCTTTGTCTGAGTGATTGTTCGTTAATATATTTTCTCAATTTGGGGGTTATCTTTTCACACTGTTAGTGATTTCTTTTTCCATGCAGAAAATCTTCAGTAAGATGAGATCCAAGTTGTTGATTCTATGAAGTATTTTCTGTGCAGTTTGGTTTTTGTTCATGTGTACTGTATCTACCCCTGTGTCTTCAAGATTTCCAGCTACTGTCTCTTCCAGTAGGTTTAGTATTTCTGTTTTAGTGTTTGTATATTTAATCCATTTTGACTTTAGTTGAGTGCATGGTGTTAGATCCAGGTTTAGTCTTAGTTTTCTGCATGTGGAGGGTCAATTCTTCCATCACCATTTCCAGCACTTTCTTCCAGTGAATATTTTTGGCCTCTTTGTCAAAGATAAGATGGCTGAGTGTGCTTATAGTTGTATCTTCCTCTTCTGATCTGTTCCTCTGATCCACAGGTCTGTTTTTGTTTGTTTGTTTGTTTGTTTGTTTGTTTTGCCAATACCATGTTGATTTCATCACAGTAACTTTGTAGCATAATTGCTCATGCTATTTTAGGTCCTTTCTGGTACCAAATAATTTTAGAAATGTTTTCTCTAGATCTGTGAGGCATATTGGTATTTTGAGAAGGATTTTTATTAAATCTGTATAACAACTTTGGGAGTTTGTCCATTTTCACAATGTTCCTTCTTCCTATTCAGGAGCAAGAAATCTCTTTCTATTTTCTGAAATCCTCTTTGATTTCTTTTTTCCAAGTATTATAATTTTCATTGTATAGATCTTTAGCTTCCTTGGTTGGATTAATTCCTATGCATTTCATTTTTTTGTATGCTATTATGAAGGGTATTATTTCTCTATTTTCTCTCTCAGTGAGTTTTTATCTGTGTAGAGGAACACTATTTTGGGCATTGACTTCGTATCTTATTATGCGTCTGAATATGTTTATTAATTCTAGGAGTTTCTTGGTGGGATTGTTGGTTCTTCCAAGTAGAGTATCATGTTGTCTGGTTTAACTTCTTCCTTGTTTATTCTTATTCCTTTTATTTCTCTCTCATCTAATGGTTCTATCTAATGATTCTGGAGCTATATACAACAGAAGTGGTAATAGTTGACATCCTTGTATTATACCTGATTTGAGAGTAAAAGCTTTCAGTTTTTCTCAATTTAGAATGATGTTGATTGTTGGTTTGTTGTAGATGGCTTTTGTTAAACTGAAGTAGAGGT
>NW_004524785.1:795737-796958 GCF_000260255.1 Octodon degus | reverse complement strand
TATATCAATTTTATTTAATCTTTGAAAGAACAAGCTTTTGGATTCATAGATTCTTTATATTGATTTATTTGTATTAATTTCTGCTCTAAACCTTATAATCTTCTCTTGTCTTTCTGTCATTGCGCTTGGTTCCCCCTTCTTTTTCTGAAAGGCTGAGATGCAGCATTAGGGTATTTACATGTTCTTGTTCTGTTTTCCTAATGTGTGACTGCACTGCTATAAATTTGCCTCTGAGAATTACTTTCTTTGTAACTCACAAATTTCAGTAATTTGTGTCTAAAGTTTAGTTGGATTGTGTATATTGTTTAATTTCTTCTTTAATTTCATCTGTAACCAACTGGTTGTTGAGGAGGGTGTTACTCAATTTTCATATCTTTATGGGCTTTTTGTAGCTCATTTTGTGTAATTTTGTTTCATTGCACTGTGGTCTGATAATATTCATGAGATAACCTCTGTTTTCTGGCATTTGCATAAGCGTTATCTATGGACTAGTATGTCATCTATTAAAAGAAAGATCCATGTGCTGAAAAGGATATGTATTCAGATGTTGTTGGGTGGAACACTCTGTCTATGCCCCTGTATCCACTTGTTCAAAGGTTTGGTTTAGTTCTGCTACTCTTTGCTAATTTTTTGTCTCCTTGACCTATCTTTGGAGTTAAGGGAGTGTTAAGTTTCCCTTTTAAAATTGTATTATTGATTATTAGATTTTTTTTGTCAATTAAAATTTTCCCTATATAGTTGGGTGCTCCAATTTCTGATGCATACATATTTATGACTGTTATCTGTTACTCTTGAAGCTTCCCCCTAACCAGTATGTGCTGACCTTCTTTATCTCTTTTGATCACTCTTGTTTTGAAGTTCAGATTGCTTGTGAACAGCATAGCTACCCCTGTCTTTCACTGAGCTTCTGGAGTATGTAGTACTGTTTGACATTCTTTAACTTTTAGCCTATGAAAATTTTTTTAAGTTAAATGTGTGTTTCTTTCTTTTTTGTTTGTTTGTTTTGTAATTTAGTACAGGGCCTACAGGGTCTCACTATGTAGATCGGATTCATAGTGATTCGCCTGTGTTCATCCTCCCAAGAGTTGAGCTTACAGGTGCTCACCACCACACCCAGTCTCAATCGCCCTCTCAGCATGCCCCAGGGCGGGGCTTGCACAGCATGCCAGGGATTGAGCCCTGGCTGCTAAGCTCTACCTAAGCAGGTGTTTTAGTCCACTA
>NW_004524785.1:779625-794484 GCF_000260255.1 Octodon degus | reverse complement strand
GTCTCACTACTAGCTTGGACTTGTAGTGACCTATCCATTTACAGCCTCCCAACAGCTGGGATTACAGGTACACACCACAATGCCCAGCCTCAACTGCCATCTCAGTTCACCCCAGGGCAGGGCTAGCATGGCAGGCCTGGGGATCGAACCCCTGGCCCCTGTGCCTGCTTGCAGGCATTTTAATCCACTGAGCTATTTGGCTGACCCAGTTCTGTTCTTTAGATATCTCTTCTATGTCAGAAATTCTTGTTTTGTGTATGTCCCAAGGTTTTGCCTTCTCTATTGATTGAGAGAGTGATATTAGTTTCTGTTTTCACTCTCCTCCATCCTTCAGTAGACGGCTCTGGTGAGGTTATTGCTCAAGTGCCTTCTGATGTTATTACTCAAAGGAGAACATGTGTTTAAGGCAGATACGGTATCCTAGCCATAGTAGTACCATTAGAAATACTAATATTAGCAAGTGAACTTTAGACATTGACAAACTTTGTTAACACTTTTGTATTTTAGACCACAGGAGCAAACATTAAATCTGTATGACAAAGCCAATTCTAAACATGGAGTTTATATGTAAACTGGCTCCCCTGAGTTCTATCTGGGAACTCTCCCTCAAGTGTTTGGAGACATCCAGGCAGACTAGTTCACCTAAGTTACCTCCTGCCATTTTATGCTGCGAGGAATGTCCTGCTAGGTCTGGGTCTTTGTCTGAACCCCACTGGGCCTAGTGGTATGTCTCAGCTTACTGTGTCCAGTCACAGGCTTCACCCCCTCCTCTCGGGTCCCTGTTGCTGAATTCAACCCACTGGTTCTGGCCACCTTTACTGCCCTGAGCCACCATACTTGGCTTATAGACCTGTCTACCTTTCTATGATTGGAATTCTGAAAATCCTTGGAATACTTCATAGTAATAACACTTTTCTTTCATTTTTTTTTTTACTTTAAAGAGGAAAATTCAAGTACAAAAACAAAAAGAAATGAAAAAAAACAAAAGCAAAAACAAAGCATCACACAACAATACAAATGGTACAGAATTCAAAACAAGAGTAGAGAATTAATAATAGTTGCTATATTGTGTATTGTTATCATCAAGTTGTTGCTCAGATTATCAGATACAGGCATGGAAGATTGGTCAACCAATTAAACATTAATTCTTCCTTTCAATAACCATTAGTTTGTTTTCTTGCTCTTTTTCTTCTTTATTTTTAAATTTATTTTAAAGAGATTTTTATGATCTTATACATATCAAAAGATGGTTTCTTTATTTCATTCTTTTCACATTGGTAGAATATATGGTTGTTTCATGTTAGTAAATATTTCTTTTAGCATCATCAGCAGTTTATTCTTGTCTAGTTTTAAAGATAAGTTGAGTCCCCAGCCACTTACTTTGATACAAACCATGTACCCTTGTGTTTGCCCAGCTGGTGGCCTTCAGTTCTCTTTCACCATGCTTTCTTTTACAAGAAGTGTTGTTCCAGACCTGGTCTATGCATATGCAGTAGATTTGGGTCTAAAATACAAAACTATTAGTCAACAAAGTTTGTCAATGTCTGAAGTTCACTTGCTATTATTATTAGTATTTCTAACTGTACTATTATGGCTAGTAGTTCTAAGCACCTCACCAGATTATTGTAAGTATTCACGACTTTGAAAATGCAGTAGGTAAACTACAAATGCATAAATAATTTTAGGAATTGGTATTAAAATGCATATTTCTCTTAGTAAAGAGGATAGTGTATGACCAAAGATGTAGCTTCATTATCAGGCTGATCAATGTTTGGACACTGTGTGAATGATAGCATGAAAATGACTTTGACACCTTATCTAAAGCATAAATTGGCTTCTATTTTCTGCCTCACAAGACTTGAAATGCTTAAATGACAGTGAGAAAAGTGTGTAAACTCACTTATGTGTGTACATTATGTGCTTATCATATTAGTAAATGTCAGCCCTACTTTGAAGATCACTGCTGTAGTGTGTAGAGAGCTGCACAATGAGTCCCAATGTATTAAATGTATTTTAGGATAGAAGTCCATTGGATATAACCAATACCTATTGTCTAGTAAGGAACCTCTTGACCATTTTTCTCCTAGTGTTAAAACTGCTTCTACTAGCCTAAAAATTTCTGAACTCTAAATTAATTTTTTCTACATCAAATAATGTAAAAACAAACCCACAAATATTCAGTAAGGAGATAGTGAAATAGAGTTTGGAGGCTTTTACCCTGTCTATTATTTAATATGTATGATACGCTGTTTCTATATAAAAGTGATCATCTCATAAAAAGAAGTTGTTTTTGTTGCATAGGTCTTGCTCTATTTGGTCTTGACCAACCAACAGAAAAGTATAAGAATGAAGTATAAGAAGTAAAGCCATGGTGTTATGTTGAGCTGTAGGGGACTCAGGTTAACAATTTCTGACACTGCCAGTCAAGCAGAAGACCCAATACTATTATGGACTACCGGACTCTTTTAGAATATTTGGCTGAGTTAACACACCTATAATATTCAAATGACAGAACTAAACAAAAAGGGGATACAGATGAATGTCCATTTTGTATCTGTGTATTCAAAATGGTTAGGATAGATATATAGTTACATTCTCTTAATGAATGAATGGAAGGATTTGTTCTAATAGTGTTTGTAAATAGGATATCATGTCCGCATCTTGTACAGCAAATAACCACTAGGAAAAATATATGCAATGTGTTAGTTATTGAAACTGTCTTACCAATTTGATTTGAATCTCTCTCATTGCTATCTGTTTCTCAATAAAATTATGGGAAAAAATAAAAATAAAAAAGGAAGTTGTATATTTCAATCATTCTTTTCTTGAAATATTTTAACCCTGATGAACCATAATTAAAAACTTGCTCAGAAAATCTAGAGTAGACATAGATAAAGAAATAATACAGGAAGATAGAAAAATGATGGAAATTATAAATGCCCAACATAGAAAGAAATAGAATCCACAAAACAGATTCAAACAAATATCCAGGAAATTAAAAATTCCATTGGAAGTTTCCAAAACCATATGAAAGCAAGTGAAGATAGATTATCAAACTAGAAGACAGGATTGTGGATATTGATCATGAAAAGAAAAATCTATTAAAAATAGCAAGAGGCATGAACAAACAGATCAATATCTGTAAGATGATGCAAAGAAAACAACATAAGATTTATTGAGTCAATGAAAAATGAAGCAGCGTAAACATCACAAAAGAACATGTTCACACAAGTATAGCAGGAAACTTTTTCAGCATGGAACAATAATTTGATGTACAGTAAATGAGGCAAACAGAACTCCAATTAGTCAACACCAAAGCAAGTCTACACCAAAGCACCTAATAACCAAGATTCCACAAATTCAGCACAAGAACAGAATATGAAAGGCTGTTAGAAAAAAGAATTACAATAAATATTTTCATAACAAAGAACATTGAGGAAATTCATGACAACCAACCAATTTGACAAAGGGTGTTTAAAGGTATTCTAGAAAGAGATTACAAAGACAGCAACACCAGGGGTACAAGTAGACAGAAGCCACCAGGTAAGGGAAGCAATTAAAGAGAAAGTCAGTGAACCATCAACTGGAAAATACTATGATAAGAACAAGCCAATACATATCAGCTATAATCATCTGTGTAAATAGCCTTAACTTATTAATTAAAATGAAATATATATGCATTTAAATTTTCATTCAAATTTAGTTCTGGAGTTCTAATTATCTTAGAGTAGTAATGATAGGCTATATGAATGTATGTTAATTACAGTGAAAGTGTTCAAAGAATAATTTCTAGTTTTAAAAAAATTCAAAAATTTTTGAATAAATTAATAATAAACCTCTACTCTCAAAAAAATCAATTGATACTGGAGGGTTTATCAAATATCTTACATTTGGGGCCGGGGAGATGGCTCAGTGCTCAGTGCTTATTCCCTTATTACCAGGGAATAAGCACTTCCCTGGCAAGCGCAAGGGCCTGAGTTCAATCCTGGAAAAAAAAAAAAACAAAAAAAACCTCACATTTTTCTTTTCTTAATGTATTTAGTATAGGGTCTGCAGGGTCTCACTGCACAGATTGGACTCATAGTGACCCTCCTGTTTTCAGCCTCCCAAACACTAGGATTACAGGCATGTGCCACCATGCCCAGTCTCAATCACCATTTCAGCTTGCCCTGGGGGCTGGGCTGACATGGCATACACTGGGATCGAACCCTGGTCCCTCCATCTGCTTAAGGAGGTGCTTTAATCCTCTGAGCTATCTGACTGCCCCTCACATTTTTTATTAGAAAGGAAAAGTGATTTTTAAAAACATGGACACTATGTATCTCTGAGATCCACTATAATAAACTCATCTTTGTAATCCCCAATAAGCAAGTACATTCAAAAATATTGAATTCAAATATCTAGCCTGAGGTGTTTATAAAATGCTTACTATATTAGTGTTGGTTTAATGGACTGTTATGAAATAGTCTTCAAAATTATAGGTAATACATTTGTTTATACTACTGTTTATTGGTGTTATCATTCCTAACACTTTTATGAGAGTAAAATTCCACTGAACTAATCAGAAAATCTGGATAAATTCCAGGAAAGAGTAATTAATATGTTTAGAGATGCTATGCTTTACAGACGATAAGAATGAACCAAATGATCATTGTTTTCCACGGAAAAGAGGAGGCTATTGGCATTGCCAAGGTAAAACCAAGAGAAACAAAATGAAGAAAAACAATGCAATTAATCTTTGCCAGGAGGCAAGCCTAGGAGGAAAGCTAGAGGAAATGCACAGGTGGAAAGAGGCAATTCTTCAAACAAAATACCTCAACAAAAACCACAGTCGCTGAAGAGAACAAATGGTCGTTTGGCCAAGTTCGACAGTGCAAAATGTTTTGCTTGGGTTTTATTTTATTTTTTTATTTTATTGGTCACTGTTAATTTTTCGATGAGGGTATCATGCTCCCTCATTCCTAACATTTGAAAAAATACAACATGGGAGGGGAATACAGTTCTAAGTGGCCGGTGGTGAGGCATGAGGGGCAGGCGTGTCAAGCATGAGTGTCATGAGAAATGCAAGATGCAGTAGCCCACTTCACAGCTACATCATATTCTCTCCACATTTCCTATCTACAGAAAGCCTTGGTTACTGGCAAAGGCAGGTCACCATTGGAAATCTGTCAAGAGTTTAATCCCATATGTCATCTGCTATACCCATAAATTTGGGAATTTGAGATGATGTTGGCTTTGGGTAAGAAACTGAAAAATTCTGGGTCATAAAACTACTGTCAGTGCAGTCTTTCAGGAACAGACGATACAATGATAAGTTTGCGAAGAGGGTGATGGAAGAGGAAGACATGGAAAAATCAAAGTTGAGATTTCAATCTGTTCCCCCGAGACCTGAAAAAACTATAATTGCAAATACAGGCTTCATTTACTGGGAAAAATCTTTACTGAAGGGTGGAAAGGAGAGGAGAAACGTCGCAGCAAAGATACATGGGGAAAACATGCAAAATCAACGCTGGCTGTTGTTCACAGAAACTAAGTAACTTATTTTTCTAATGGCACTTTAAAGAAAGGGTAGATTAGTCTGTAAATTCACCAACCCTGAAAATAGGGACCACTAAAGATTAGCCTGTGACCTATCTCTTTCTTTTCTTTTTTAAAAATTTATTTAGTACAGGGCCTACAGGGTCTCACTACACAGATCAGACTTGTAGTGATCCTCCTGTTTGCGGCCTCTGAAGCACTGGGATTATAGGTGCAGACCACCATGCCCAGTCTCAATTGCCCTCTCAGCAAACCCCGGGGGTGGGAACTGCACAGCACACCGGGGATTGAACCCTGGTCCCTGCACCTGCCTAAGTAGGCATTTTAATCTGCTTAGCTATCTAGCCAGCCCTTGACCTATCTCTTTTAATATAGTTTTCTGGTGCCTATGATTCTTCACAGGCAAGATAGGTCCCTACATTCCATTATTTGGCTGAAAATACTAACTAGAGTACAATATTACAAATTAGTGCCTTAAATACAATATTGAACTGGCCAGATAACTCAGTGGACTAAAGCACCTGCTTAGGCAGAGCGAAGAGGTAGAGGCCAGGGTTTGATTCTTGGACTTGCTGTGATGTCCCTGCCCCCGGGGCACACTGAGAGGGTGATTGAGACTGAGCGTGGTGTTGTGCATCTGTAATCCCAGGGTTTTGGAAGCTGAAAACAGGAGGATCATTACGAGTCCGATGTATTTATTGAGACCTTGTAGCCCTGTACCAAATATGTGTATGTGTGTATGTGTGTGTGTATGTGTGTGTGTGTGTGTGATTTTTTTTGAATGTGGTTTACAAATGTACTTATTTAATGATGTTGTAATTTTTCAGAGTATTTTTAAATGTCAAATCAAAAATAGAAATATATTCAGAAGCTAAACTAGTCTGTAATTTTATATTATATTTTTTACAACTACTTCCCCTTAAAAACTCACATATTACTCTGATTCCCTCACAAACCTTCTTTTCCTTTTGTTTGTTAATATGTCCATAAGAGCAGACTTTATTTGTCTCTGCCTTCATAGTATCTAACATAATCTCTGAGATATAAGAACTGTTTAGTCAATGTATTTACAATTGATAAATATTTTGATGTAATTAAAATGGCAAACCTTTATTCTAAACCCCCATGTCTCCTTTTTCCTAAGGAGGTGAGATAAAGTCTCAAAACATTTTCGCCTGTGGCCTGTAAAGGCAATCACAAGCATAAGCTCCAAAGTTATATCGAGTATTGTCAATTTTTCCATGTTGGAGTCTCTAGGTGTTGAGTCAAAGTTTTAGTTAACACACTTTAACAGAGAAAAGAACTGGGGGGAATAATAATAGAGAAAAAACAAATTTAGATGTAGGCTAATAAATTCTTTCCTGACTAGGTGAAAGATTTAGAGACAGCTGCTCACCATTACACACTATGTAAAAAAGCAAGCATCAGTGTGCCGTGGGGCTCAGTGATTGTCTGTAGGCGTTCTTCAAAACTTTGTGATTTGGGTGTTATGTAGTTGTTTGCTCCGAGGCATTTCCAAAGGAGCTACTGGCTGAAGGACATCCGCTGTTCTTGTTCACTGTACTTGGGATAGCAAGACCTGGTACAAGGGAAACTGTGCGGCTCATCCTGTGCCCTCCACTCAGTTTAGTCACAAAGAAAAGGTGGACTGTGACAGTACATGGAGAAGGGGCATACAGTGTGCAGCAGTGTCCTTGAGAGGCACACTCTAGCTAGGATTCTCACAAAGCCTGCAGACTGGATAAGCCAACACTCTATTTCTTGAGCTGAATACTGCTTTAAAAAGCACTGAAGCCTTTCTTCAGTGGTGTACCAAGAACCTCACTGAGGTCCTCATTGCCTCACCTAGTGGCAGAACAGGGGCTGCAGGGGCAGTCAGAGATTTGCTTCAGCTCCGCACCCACTTAATGAGGTGAGGACTTGGTGAAGTTACTTTTCTAGATGGTTCTCTCTTCTGTAAAAGGCACAAAGAGTACGTGTTCTTTAAGGTTAAAAAAAGATGAGAAAATAAACTTTAGTCTACTGTAGGTATGTGTGCAGTACTATAATCTGGTGTCTTTAATTCATTGAGAAAGATACCTGGAAGGGGAATGAAGAGTTTAATGGAATTCCTAAGTTTAGTTTTTTTGAGGACTCTCTATATTTATCTCATAGTTGTTGTAGTTTACACACCCATCAACAATTCAAAAGGACTCATTTCTATGCACACCTTTGCCACCATTTATTTGATTTTTTGAAGACAGCTATTCTTTCTGGAGTGAGATGAAATCTCAGTGCTTTTTAGCTTACATTACTCAAATGATCAACATGTATAAAATAAATATATTTATCTATATTCAAATATTATACAGTATGTATTATATTATCACATATATATTTATCATTATCTCTATATATTATATACATGAAGACATACAAGAGATAAGGAAAGGAGGAGGGAGGAGTAGAGAGAGAAATCAGCATATGTCATGTTACTGTACCAGTTTGCTGTGATGCATGAAATCATTAAGTACTGTAAACACGTACCAATAAAAAAATAACTACTGTGAGGCCAGGTAGACATTCAATGATGATGAATGAAAACCTTTTGGATGATTTTGATTCTGATTTCAAAGTCTTCACCCCCTCACCTACTTTGCTTGAAAACTTCCTTGCTGACAGAGAGAAACCAGAACCTCCGCAAACCTGTCTTAAGGTCTGTCCTGCTCGGCGTGTGGCAAGGTTCCTGTCCCTGATTCGTTGTTACTGCTCAGTCGCTTCTTCTTTCAGTTACTAAATGTGTTAAATGGTTCTGTTAAATACAAAAATGATTTTGTTATATTTACACATATTGATGTACATTGTACTAAGTATTCAGACCTGTTTGTCATGTATAATTTTTATAACCTATTTGTTAGGTACTGCTGATTACCTTTAGAAAACTGTATTTTGCAGAATCCTTTGTATATGAGTTAATTTGACCTTATTTGAAATCTAAGCCCAGTGTTCTTGGCCCTGTATCTTAGCACCTCCGGGAAGTTTTGAACCAACAACAAACCTTGAGTACTAATGTTTAGAGCTGTCAGTTTAGTTCTTCACTGCATTGCAAAGGCCCGTTCAATGTAGATAATGTTCCACATGCAAAGGAGGGACCCTGGTCTGCTGGGAGCACTGTGTCCTCAATTTCTGATGGGTTTTCATGATCCCGCTGCTCAGCCCATGAGGCACAGGCTCACACACTGAGGTCTGAAAAGTGCCGCGGGAATGGTGCTGAGGTAGGTGCTCACAGCAGTGGAAGCAAAAGAGCTGTTATGTTGCCTGCACTTTGGTCCAGTGAAGCTGAGGATTCAGAGCTCAGGAGCTAGCAGTGCAGTCGGGAGTGCTGCATTTGGGCTCTGATCCCACATGGTTCCTTTTGACCTCAGATGCTTTATTGTGGTGATGGTTCCATTTCTGGAGATCCCAGAGAGAATAAAGGAGATTATCATATGAAGCTCTCAAGACATACAGGACTTATCCATCAGAGGACCATTTCAAAGGTTTTGAGTTTCAACCCTCCCGATGCTTTAAAAATAATCCACGACTTAGGAAGCCTGAAAATAGAGTTGTGCTCAAAATAACAATATGGTGCACAAAGCACACCGTTTATCACAGGAGGTAGGAGAGGTCAGGGCATCCTCTCATCCCCGACGTGTAGGCTTGGATCTACCGAGGGTTGTTTACAACTGGTGTTTTGAAGTTTTTTTGTTATCACTGAAGCATTATGTTAGAGAAAAACATGAAGGAAACTTTTTCTAAAGGAAACTTTCAAAAAGAAATTTGATCCTCTAGTGAGGTGAATGACAATTTAGTACCGTGTACAAAACACTCTGCAATAAAGCAAACTCATAGCAATTTTTAGTAAACTCTAACTTGTCATAGTACATATAAGGGGAAAAAGGATAATTTCACTGTTTCTATGTAGCATAACTGAAGCAATTTCTGAGGATGCCAGTGAATGTAATTTTATGCAGTTAATAATCACAAAGCCCCCTTACCTCAATATGACATTCTTTCAATCACTGCTTCTGTATGTGACCCTTGGTGGCACTGGTAGGCAAGACTCAATTACGGAATAGAGAATGTACTGTGCAGGTAGCAGTTATAAGAATAAGTATTTTTGTATTTAAAAAATGTATGTGCCTATTTGTTAGACATAATTTTATATAAAGCTGTACGTGTTCTAATTTCACTAGAAAATGTTTACTATCCAAATATTACATTACCTTTACATAGCCAATTCAAAAAAATCCTATCTGTTGTCTAAACCAAGTGTTCCCCATGCGTTTTTAAATTTCAAACGCAGTGAAGAGCACTGTTTACTGTTGTTTTCTCTCCTTAGATTAAGTTGCAAATAGATGGACGTGTCCCTCTCAGTATATCACGTTAGGAAAAATCCGATTTCATTTTCTTCCATAGTTGAAAGTTTAAATTTAATTTTCCAATTAAGGTGGTGATTATTAGATATTATTCTTATTAAAAAGGAATTTTTTTAATTAAGAATGACCTGTGATAATTTCAGAAATGCAAGTAACTGGTGGTCGACAATTTTCCACCCAATATTTTAGCATCTCTTCATTAAAGAGTATGATTACTTGAAAGATGTTAAAGTCTCCATTATAAGTATTAATACTATTTTTTTTACCTCTAGAAACAATTGTAACTACAGCTTCTTCAGCAGAGAATATTCTATATTTGAGAGCCTGATTGGTGAGAAATATCAGTTTGGTTTGTTTTCAAGTACTGTCAATCTTATTGCTTCTGAGGGTGGACTGAACCAATGAAAGCTGGATTTTGTCTGCATCAGTCATTGGTGTTGGTTTGCATGAACCAGACCAGTCTGTGCACCTCTCCACCCAAGGGTACATATAATGTCTTTCCTTTGCCAGTTCAAGATCAGCTGTAGGGGGATTTCTTACTATATGGAAGCAAAAATAAGAATGTTACAACCCAGAAGCCACCTCTAATCTTTACTCTCTAGAAAGAGTTATTAAAGACTTATCCCATTACTTTTAAAGAATAAAAGGGATCCCTCATACTCCCAGGCTCCCTGATGTTTGAGCCTTGAGACTCACTGCTGGGGTAACTTGGATCAGAAGCGAGGGTAGAAGAAGGCTGTGATTGGAGGAAAAGCATAGGTGAGAAAAGAGAACTCTTGAGAGGGAGGATCCTCTTTGTGATTGAACTTCAGCATATATTCAGCCTGACTACGAAGGAAAAGTAGAAGACTTTCAGCCTCGTGTCCTTTGCCAGTCAGGTAAGACGTTCCTCCTCCCACTGGGGAGAATCACGTGAAGACTGCAGAGCAGGCTGTAGTGGCTTACGTTGAGTATGGCCGACAGCATGCAAGTTTCTCTTTACTGGCTTACCAGATCAAGGCAAGACAGAATATGTTGTTTTGTTTGTATTCTTTTTTTGAAATCACACAACCTTTTCCCAATGTGCACAATGAAGAATTCGTGACTAAGAAAAATTACTCTTTCAAAAGTAAAAATTTTGATGGTTTTCAGGGAAAATTCAAGACTGATGTAGGGATGGAAGTTCCAGCTTCTGTATCTTAGAAGGTCAGAGGTAGAAGAGTGTAAAATCGCATTAGGTCATCCCTCTTGTGTTACAAACAGAACAAACAGATCATCAAGCTGCCAAACTCTGCACCAAGAACAGACAGCAAGCAAGTGACAAAGTTAGAGCTACAGAACTGCTCAACTCCCTCGTCAGGGATTTCTCCATGCCCTCAGGGAATTAGCTTCACAAACATGTACCAATAAAAAATAAAAAAAAGAAAAGAAACCTGTAATATTTGCCTTCTGAGTATGAGTTTCTGGATCTTATAGACTCCACAAAGAGTAAGTGATCATAACTTCTCACTGAATTCTTGTGCAAACAAGACACCAGCGTTAACAACAGTAAACACTAATGAGGGGCATCACATGATGACAGATTGAATGGGAGCATCTACTAGAGGAGGGATTCAAAAATCAATCAATTATTATTGTAATATATTAGGTTTTTTTTCTCTGCAATTTTATTGAGAAACAAATAGCCATGAGACAGTTTCAAATCAAATAGGTAGGACAGGTTCAATAATTAACACATTGCATACTCTCTTCCTAGTGGTTATTTGCTGTACAAGATGCAGACATGATATCCTATTTACAAACACTATTAGAACAAATCCCTCTTTTCATTAAGAGAGTGTAACTATACATCTATCCTAAGCATTTTGTTTTATATTAGTTATTGAAAATGAAAAATATATGCTTTTGGTGTTCAGTTCTCTTAGTTTAACAAATTTATCCACCCATTGCACAACTATGCATAATACTTTTGTGTTCATAATGTCCCTAAATCTCTAACAATCACACATCAAATTACTTGTTATTTGTTTTGTTTTGTTTTTGTACTATAAACTTATTTTTCACAGATTGTTTGGAATGATGTTTTGGCATGATCTTTTGAGTTTGGTCTCTTTTACTTAAAGTCATACATATATGATTTTTGCACATAAAAGGCATTTTCTTTTTGTTTCGGAGTACATATCACTTTGTTATAGGAGACATGATCTCAAACTATGCTGAATGTTTCAGTTTAGAATTGTCATGCCCGTATGTTGAATTTAGCCAGTTATTATCAGGTACTATTTCTCTATTTCTGTGAACATTCCCTATGTTCCAACCCAACTTTCCAGAGATTATTGTTTCTTGTATATAATTTTATTATGTTAATTTAGCTAGTAGAGTAGAAGACTTACAGTTTGACATTTTTAATATAAGCAGATATGTAATATTGTAATTATTGTGTTCAGAATAACACATTCAAGTTAATTCTTCATATGTTTTATAATTTATCTTCCTATTTAAGCCTTTAGTTTTAGTCGATCTGGTCCTTCTTCTAGATTTTTCCCATTATTTGAATGTTTTCATTGCTACATGTTAATTTAGCTGTTGGCTTTGGACCACAAGTCTATATTACTTCTGTAATAAAAGGAAGGTTAAAAACTGCATATTTAAATTTGGACAATCTTTTGAGAGATAACAGTTTTCACATATACGTACATTTAGAAATAACTATTTTAAACTAAACAAATGTGGGCTGGCCAAATAGCTCAATGGGTTAAAGTGACTACAAGCAGGTGCAGGGGCTAAGGCTTTGGTCCCCGGGCCTGCCATGCCGGCTCTGGCCCCAGGGTGAACTGAGAGGGCAATTGAGACTGGGCGCGGTGGAACATGCCTGTAATCCTAGCTCTTAGGAGGCTGTAAACAGGAGGATCACCACAAGTTGGATCTAGTAGTGAGACCCTGAACATCCTGTAGACTCTTCCCTAAAATGCAAAATAAATAAATAAATAAATAAATAAAAAATAAACAAATGCATTTCCCCAAAATATGTTTCATTTTGTCATTTAAAGCATCACAATGGGCTGAAGCTCAAATCTAAGGGCCTGCCTGGCAAGTGCAAGAACCCAGGTTTGAGCTCCGGTCCTTGATGCCATCCCTGCCCTGTGCTGGGGAAGCCAAGCTGGCCACTGAGACCAGGCATGGTGGTGCCCACTTGTAACCCCATCTCTGAGGAGGC
Source organism: Octodon degus (assembly GCF_000260255.1). Taxonomy (NCBI): domain Eukaryota; kingdom Metazoa; phylum Chordata; class Mammalia; order Rodentia; family Octodontidae; genus Octodon; species Octodon degus. The sequence continues at coordinate 781,353 of NW_004524785.1, read as the reverse complement.
TTAAACAGGAGGATCAGCATGAGTCTGAGCTGGGTAGCAAGACCCTGTACCAAATAGATAAAATTAAATCGCCACAACAGTTATGATATATATTATTTTGGCATTATATTTTAGTGTTAGAATAATATCAGAGACTTTGAAAAAAATCACTTCTGCCATAAGCAGAGCTGGTAAGTAAATTATTTGACTATTGACTTCTATGTTATGTGCTGCTAAATTATGTAGACTATCTCCTTTATGCTCATAGTTTAATATATGGAACACAAATTATTTAAAAATAACATTCTTACAAATAAGAGTAATTTCACATAATTTTTTAGAATTTGGGTTTTTTAGGGTGATCTAAATTTTACAATTTCTATTTGTGTAATCTCTCTCATTTAATGCATACCAAAATCTCACCATTAGTCATACAGTATTGAGATTTAAGTGCAATAAGCTGCAACAAATTCCTTTGCTTGTATAGAATAGAAATTAACAGCGAATAAGAAAGTATTGTAACAGTTATACAAATTCTCTACTTTGCCAAATCACATTACATTATCAGAACATCAAACCGCAAATGCTAATATATAGTAGTTTAGTGGCCAAGTTCCCTACAGTCTGCAGAGCTCATGCAATTGAAACCAAGGAACAGGAAAACATATATTCTACCAAGTGGCCTCAGAATGACTGTGATATGTGCATAGGACCAAATAGGCAACCCAGTTCCATCGAATTCCATAAGCTTTTGGAATGCAAATTTCGTCTGTCAAATCTTAATTAAAATGTACCAGTCAGCACTATTTAAAAATTAGAAGAGAACTAAGTGGTGGGTTGTTGGAAAAATGTACAACTGGCTTTCTAACTAGAGTAGGTAGGCTGACAGGTATATAATTAATACCACATCAAGTGAAGGACAGGAAGCAGACTGCAGCTCCTTGAAAGGAGGAGTTTCAGTAAGTTTCAAGAAGGCGAAGAGTTCTTCAATCAGGGTGAATTCATAATTTCTCGTATTTTTAAAGAGAATCTAAGTGTGTGCGTGCGTGCGTGTGTGTGTGTGTGTGTGTGTGTGTGTGTTGAACTTCCTTGAACCTTAGAAAGCAGTGACATTTCCAAAGTTGAGGTTTTATTTTAAGAGGATCATATTAACGTAAATGCTTTGGCATCTGTGTCGCTTAGAGCATTTTCTCAGTCATTTTTGATATTCTTTGGGTCACAGTGCTTTTCTTCTCAACTTTTTATTTGTTTGCTGTTGTTTGCAGATTGTCTATGAAGAGAACTTTGACATCTGTCATTTAGAAGAAAGGGAGTTCTCTGCTATGAAAATACCGTGAAGTATTAAAAATTCACATGAGCTAAGGCACATTTTGGGCAATGATATGATATATCACTCTCAAACCCTGACTGCTTTTCAGCAGACAGTAGAAAATTGGATTGCTCACAGTTTTCCTTAGAGTTGTTCATTATTGTGATTTTTTTTACTGGTATTTAAAAGATTTAATACAAGGAAAAAAGATATTGTATAGTGGTACCAATTCTTAATACAAATTATTAAGCCCAGTTTATATAATTTCAAAAGTTATTCACATTATTGCTCGATACCACAGTTGCATGGAACAAGTTCTTGACACACATTAAAACTTGTATAACTGCAGGTTTATAAAAACAAAAATGTACAGAGGTCATTCAGAAATTTTTAAAAGTTTAAAAATTCATGGAGATATGTACAACCAAAAGGAGAAAAAA
>NW_004524785.1:777256-778155 GCF_000260255.1 Octodon degus | reverse complement strand
GGACATTAACAGGAAGGTTCTTCTTAAGACAACTATTAACTCTGTTGATGCTGGCTTTAAATTCTTCAGGAGCTACTTTTCCAGTTAATGAAGAAGGATTTTCTGATTCAAATTTGTTGCTCAGTCCAAACCTTTTCCATGCTCCACAGTTGTTGCTCTTCTCTTTATGTGCTCAACTTTATTCTCAAAACTTAACATTTTTTTTTCTTTTTCTTGCAGATAACCATAGCTGTTTGTGCCACCACCACCTACAATGTGGTGGACCCGCAGAGATTCCATTGCCTCACCATAGATAGGGCAGCTTACCCAGGTACCCATTATTGTGATTTGTTTAAATGAGGATAATCATAAAAAATAATGTCATTGGATAGAAATTAGCAGATAACTCACCATATCAAGCAAAATTACAATTGCTTTTTGAAGAAATCTCACAATGGTTATCTCCTGGGCCAGGACTTTAGACAAGATTTGGGAGAACTGATGCACTTAACATAGTAGTGAGTTGAGCTCTCAGGTATACAATGTTGAAAGGAGGTGAGATTTGGATGTAGGAACTGCACATATACAGACTGAGAAGATGAATATACACTGTTTTTTTTTTCAACACCAGACACGATGAATTATTGTACACACTCTGAAAGAAGGATTTTTGCAGTTAGGAAGACCCATAGACATCTGCTTAAGACAGCACTTTTGCTTTTGGAAGTTGCTGTAGAGCTTTTCTAGTCAATCTATACAGAGAATTTTTAGGCTGCCGACTTAGGTGCAGAGACTTTCTGCATATGCACAGCAGAAAGGCAAATCTCCAATTCCTGCAGTGAACCTTCAACTCCACCTCTTATTCTGCTGTCAGCCAACATGGAGTTTTACTCATGATATAATACAGATCCTAATGAAAC
>NW_004524785.1:774412-775829 GCF_000260255.1 Octodon degus | reverse complement strand
AAATCTTCTTGCCATTTTCTCCTGGGGACTATGGAGAGACCAACGGGATCCCTATAACTATACAAACAAAGAAATTTATTTGACATATGTATTCTAAAAATGACCATAAATTATTATGGTGAAATTTTAACAAAGCAGTCTGTCATTATGAAAGCCTCAAAAATCTACATTTTTGTATAATATCTTATTAACTGAGAAAGAAGATATAGACACTGCACTTCTAGAATTTTTCTTGGCTCCTTTCTTTCATACCTCTAGAGAAAGTTTAGTGGCTTCTCTTGTCCACAGAACTTTCATCTCCATAGACTTCTGTGAATTCCTTGTGCATAAATCTGTGAGCCAAGTAGCCCAGGGGTAGACATGCTGTGCACGAAGCCAGAAGAGAGAGTAATGGAGAAACAAGTAAGACCCTCTAAACTGACTCACCCTCCTAACATAGCATGCACGCCTACAAGGACTTGCTTGCATTTGTTGCCAATTTTTATATTTATTTATTTGTATTTTTTGGTAAGGGTCTACGGATCATACTTGTAGTGATCCACCTGCACCACCACACCCAGTCTCAATTGCTGTCTCAGTGCACCCTGTGGACAGGGCCAGCACAGCAAGCCAGGGATCGAACCCTGCCTGCTGTGTCTACCTAAGCAGATGCTCTAGTCCGCTGAGCTATTTGGCCTGCCCTCTGTTGCCAGTTTTAAAATAACAGTTGTTTTTTGATTAAGACCTATGAGTAAGTGATGTCAAGTGACCTTTGCGTTTGCTCATAAAAGGCTGCTTCATTTGAAAGAATGATGTGAGAACTATAGTAACTTTATGGCTCACTTGAAGACAAAAGTAGAGTCTGCGAGGATATTAAAAAAAAAAAAACTCTTTCAATAAAGCAGGCTGGAGAAAACAGAGAGTGTAAAACAGTGGTTAGAAGTCACCTGGGGTCACAGTAACATTTTGTCATTAAATAAGAGGTTTAATTAAGCGTGTTTAATGCAGAGGATTCTCAAGAGACCATAGGAGTGGAGATAATGGGAAGAAAAAATCTTTAGAATCTAAAACTGGGAAAGTTTAGTTTAAAAATCATGGTATTTGAAACCTTCCATATCTAAATTTATTTTTAATGTGCTGCAACTTGTATCTGTGGCTAAATTATTTAACCTCTAATCATATCACTCTGTTTCTAGGAACTTTCCAGGTGCTATTTCAGAACTTTGGCGGTCTAGTCTTTATTGCCTGATGATTCTTTGATCAATTTATAAGTGGACACAGAACTATTGTATCACTATATATTGGAGCAGGTAGAAGCTGGTGGGAAGCTGTTAGGAGCTGCTGGTGCTCCTAGACTGTTCTCCAGGAGGACCTTGTCTTGCTGGCTTTCCTGATGAACTTGGCCATTCTTATTGGAGGAGGAGCTTGGGACCTTGTT
>NW_004524785.1:772876-773632 GCF_000260255.1 Octodon degus | reverse complement strand
AAAAAAAAATCATAAGAATACTTTGTGACTGTATAGATAAGAAATATTGGATGAGTGGGGCTAGGGATTCAGCTCAGTGGTGCAGCTCCGGCTTGGTAACTGTAAGGTCATGAATTTGATACCCGGTACCCCACCCACACCCCTAAAAATTGTAGGACTCTAGTTAACTACTGTGAGATTTTAGGGCAGAAGTTCCCCACTGATATAAAAAAGACTAATTCTAAATAAATTCAACAAAGTAATCAAGGGCAGAGAGATTCATTTAAGCATGAAGGTCTCTGAGGAAATTCTTAGCAAATAACAAAATTTTTTTCAGATATTCTAAATTTTCTCTCCTAGCTAAAACAATTAATATATTTATAAAGTCAGTATATGCTCCTATTCAGTCCCCCAAATAATGGTCAGCTCAAGGACACGTCTACACTTATAAGAAAAAAGACAATCTAGTTATGGTGTGAACATGTTTCTCAACTGCGTCCCTTTGTCTTTCAGTTTCTGGATCCCTTGGCACTGTGATCTAGTAGAATCTAGTGAAGCAACCCCTGAGCACCACTCCTGGCGGTCACAAGCTCCCTACATTGAGCATGCATCTTATTATATAGACAATTAGAGATGTCTGGTCACCACAGTCACCTTTAACTTCTGAAATTGCAACCTGGACTTCAGTGATGCCATTTTCATCATTGATTCCTGTATCTGCTCTACTTTGCAAATTTGCTCCCAATTATCAGCAGTGATATTGGTCCTAGCTCCTTT
>NW_004524785.1:726386-769381 GCF_000260255.1 Octodon degus | reverse complement strand
TGCAGCTACTTTCTCCTAGTTCAATGAGAAGAAAGGTTTGTACTAATATTGTTTAGACAAGATATCATATCTGTATTTTGTCCTCTGAATAACTACTATGAAGACAACAATATGCAGTGTACTACTTATTGCAACTGTCCCACTAACCTGTTTAGAAGCTGTTTCATTTCTATTTTTTCCTCATTAAGATGATGAACTGATTTTTAAATCACTTTGAAGGGTAAAAGTTCAAAATGACTTGACTTATGTAAAGTATAGAGTACTCTACTTAGTGTAAGAAATAACCCACTTAACACATAAAGGTTATTCTAATGTTCTAAGATATAATAACCAGAACAGATTAATCATACAACTCATTCCATCAATTATGCCACATGTTTTTCCAAGGATAGGAACAGGAGAAACAAAGAAAAAGCTACCAAAATCCATTTAATCCCACGGCTCCATTTACACTCCAATTCAGAGAATATTAATATAAGAATAGTCTATCTCACAATCACTTAGGGGCAGAAAAGTGGGCCGACATTTGTTAAACTACTTAGAAGAACATCTGAAATATCATTAAGAACTGGAATGATGCCAAGAACTGAGGAAAAGCAGACAGGGTACAAATCTTCATACAGAAGAAGTAGTCAGAGTTATATGATCTGCGTGACGTCAGGAGCTATTTTATGCTTTAAGTCCCTGATATTGAACGTGAATCTATAAACAGTCAGAGAACAATAGACTCAGTAATAGTGATATCTGGGCTTGTATGAAGGAAATGATGCCGAACTACGTCTCTGTTACAGTCTGTATTCTGCTAGGGGAATACCTGAAGCATTTAGTGCAGCATAGTACAAAGCTTAGCATTGTAACCTGCTTCAGGTTGGCTTGGACATGAACACTGTCACATCATTTGGCACGCTAGCTGAACCTGAGCAAAGGGAGGTGGTGATAAATGGAAGCATGTCCAGCGTGAGGAAGTGTCTACCAGGCGGGCTGCAGGAGCTTTGGCACCAGGTCAGGTTTTATTTTCCATCTTTATTAATCATCTCCAGGGGGGAATAAATTGTCTGCTAATGAAATTTGCAGATAGCACTAAATTTTGAGGTGTTGCCAATGCAGTTAGCAAAGGAGAAATAAATATAAATGGACTTAAGCATGCTATTTATCATTTATTTGAATTTAATCAAAAGTATTCCCTTGACACATTATAAGTGGTTTCCACAAATTAAACTTGGGGGAGAGATCTCCAACTCATAGCAAGACAACCACACTGATGTTAATGTCACCTCCTGTATTCTGCCTGGTTAGAAGAAAAAAGCTATCTCATTGCAAAGCTGCACTACTCAGAATGTCTTCTTTCTACTTCTATGGGTGGTAACTAACAAAGACCTGAAACATTTCATATTTAAGAACATCTCCAAGACCTGAAACATTTCATATTTAAGAACATCTCCAAGACCTGAAACATTTCATATTTAAGAATTCACTTAAAGCACAGGGATCAAAGATAATACACACTTTCTTAGCCTTCCTTTTCTAACTTACCTCTGTCCAGAAAATGTTGCTTTTCTTGTAATACCTTTGAGGAAGAAGGGCATTATTCTCCCCTCTCATATCAACCTATGGTCTGGAAAGAAGTTGGAGATCCACATTGATTCTTGTTGCTGTCTCTAGACTACTGTTCATTAATTCCCCTTATAAAAATACTGAGAGTACAGACTCACTCCTTTGAAGTTTATGACACCAGATCCTTTAGTCACTTTAGTTAATGACTCTTAAAGTCATTATTTATCAAGGATTGAATAATTTAATTGATATTTTCTATTTATTATGTTGTCAATATCCACTCTTCCAGTACTCTAGCTCCTCAGTGTTTTCATATTCAATTTCTATGTCATTCCTTGAATCTAGTTTTTAACATGATTCTGTTCACATTGGGGAGACAGCTCTGTCATAGAAGGCTTGATAGAAGGCAAGAGGCACTTGGTTTGATTCTCAAACACTGAAACAAAACAAAACCTCAGAAAAATAAAGCAAAAAGAAGCATAACTACACCACTGTCCTCAGTTTTGATGTCTAGTTTAACACTCTGTGTCTCCATTGGCCATCTTTGCAGTTTTCCAATTCTAAAAGTTATTTGAATCATCCACTGACCTTCTGTTTTTTGACTATTGATTCATGTTCTTTTATTTCCTTTGTGTGTAGCATGAACTTCCCAGGTCTATCAATTTGTTGACGCTGTAGCATAGTCTTCAATTCATTAGTCACATCTCTGTTGGGTTCTCCCTTTGTAAAATCCCAACCTGAGTAAATTTAATTACACTCCAAAGTAGCACAGAGCAACTGAATGTGAATAGCTAGGGAACGATGTCACTTTGCATTTTTGACCATAAAAATGAAGAATGCCTTTGGAATTCCTTAAAAATATTGCAGTATTTCACTAGCTAACTCACTACTTACTCTACAAAAAGGTTATTTTAAGCTTTCTTCTGTCTCTTCAAACTTCATTCATGTTTATTTCTCATCTCTCAATTGTATCCTGGCTTTTTATTTCATAGAGAAAATTACAAATAGAAAATAATCTACCTGTCCTTTCACCACTAAACACATAGATCTACATGCAACTTTTTTCATAGCTGTTGCTTTTTTTCTTAAAAAAAGATGAATTTTTTCTGTCTTCGTCCAAAACTTCCATTTGTGCACTATGTCTAATCCTTACTATTAAAAGAATATAGTTCCAGTTATGTCTACCTATCCTATATTATTATCTCTTGGTCACTGTCATCATAAAAAAGAAATTAAATCACATTCAACTTAATCAAAACATTCCCTAAGTGTTCACTCTCCATGTCAAGAACTAATTATGTCCCTTAAAATTTGTACATCAGCTCCTTCATCTCCAACACAAGAGCTTTTGAAGGCAGACCTCGAAGGAGGTAATCAAGATAAATTAAGGCCACACGATGCAGAGCTAATAAGATAGGACGTATGTCCTAACAAAAGAAGAGGAAATGTCATTGATCTTTCTCACGCTTCATGAGTACACAGAGAAGCAGTCATGTGAAGACACGGTGCCAACATCATAATATGCATACTGGGAATTGAGACCTCAAGAAAGCTATGACAGCCCATTGAATGTGCTCTTGTATCTAATCTCCAAAACTATGAGAATATAAGTTCTGTTGTAGAAGCAAGAGAAATCTTTGGTATTCTGTTTTGGAAGCTGGGCCAGAATGTAACTACAATGTCATTTCCATGTTCTCCTTCATACAGTTTCTTTTATTTCCTGCTTTAAAATTTTTCCATAGTTTCACTCTTGGAGCTGCAACAATTACTCTTTTAATCCTACTGCTTTCTTGAGACCTCTGTGTTTAAGTTGCCAGGAAAGTAATACTGCTGTGCCAGATGGTTGATATTTGTCTTCATTTTACTTTGTTTCTTAGTAATATTTGATACTGTGGATCAGACCCTCATCTGGGGGAAATTTTTCTTCTTTGGTTTACAAGATGTTCCTGTCTGCTTCTTCTGCTAACTATTTCACACTTCTCAATGAGAGACTTTTCCTTCCTCTTTTAAAAAATTACCAATTGGATACAGAGTCTCACTATGCAGCTCACACTTGTAGTGATCCTCTTGCTTTCAGCCTCCACAGTGCTAGGATTGCAGGTGTGTGCCACCACACCCAGTTTTGGGAGCCAGCAAGGTGGGTGAATGTGGGATTCCAAGGTTGGCACTAGATGTGGTACCAGGGATTGAACTCTGGTCCTTGCACTTCCCAGGCAGGCACTTAGACTGCTAAGCAATCTCTCCAGTCCTTCTTCCTCTCTTATATTACCTTTCAATACTATGGCTCCCTAGGACTTAATTCATAATTTCATCTGCCTCTTTCTCTGTAAATGGTCTCATGCAGTCCTTTTTTTCTATACTGGTAATTCATGTTTATACCGAAGATTTTCATTCTTTGATTTTCCTTTAAACACGCCTCACCAGACATTTCCAATATCACCAACTGTACTGTTATTCATGTGCTTTTCATCCTGATTTCTTAACTCCCATGGTCACATATCTACTTTGTTGGAAATTTCCATCAACTGTATACTCCTATATATTAAATTTTTTAAAGACTAAAAATTCCATTCATAAGAATGCTTTAATTGTAAGTCCCATATATCCTCATCCAGATACTATGAAAAATACTTTTTTCTATACTGATTGAAGACAAATGTAATTTTATCACCGATTACTTTAGTATGTATTTTCTCTAATGAAGAATAGATGCTAGTATGTCCTATTATTAACTTTGTTAATTTGAGTTGCATCAATATCTGCCCTTGGGGTGGCCAAATAACTCAGTGGATTAAAGCATCTGCAAGCAGGCCCAATGGCAGGGGGGGGTAGGGGAGTGGTGTAGGGGGGTGCTCAATTCCCAGGCCTGCCATGTAGGCTGTGCCACCAGGGTGCATTGAGAGGGCAATTGAGACTGGATGTGGTGGCATGTGCCTGTAATCCCAGCTGTTGGGAGGGTGAAAACAGGCAGATCACTTTGAGTCTGATCTAGTAGTGGGACCCTGAACACCCTGTAGACCCTTCCCTTAAATACAAAACAAACAAACAAACAAACCAACAAACCCTGCACTTGGTATCCATGCTACTGTAAAGTCACTATTTCCTATTATATAATCAATAAGTACACGGAGTAAAGATATGTAAGCATCCTGCTACTTCAAAAGCTTACTCCTACTAGTTGTAAAATTGACTAAAGGCTATTGCCAGACAATGGATTATTGTGATTGTTGCTACAATAAAGGCAATGACATCTCATTCAGAACTGTGTCTATTAACTAACCCCCAAAATCTATGACTATGTTAGGTTACATGACAAAGATAATTTCAGGCCATAGATGTAATTCAGGTTGTTAACCTGCTGATTCTAAAGTAACATTTAGCTGAATTATGTGAGTGTATTTAATCTAATTGGTGGGTCCATATTTAGCACAGAAATGCAGGAGAATCAGTCAACAAGATGCACCCATTGCAGAGAGTCATATGGAGGTCGTGTGATAAATAATTGATGCACATCTGTAGCTTTGAGAAGGGATGAGAATGCTCGGGGCTGAGGACCACTGCATCTGAAATCTGGAAAGAGTAAGTGAAAGGGTTCTCCTCCTGCATCCCATGAAAGGAGCCCAGTCTCCCCAAAACCTTGATGTAAGTCCAGTGATATTCTTATCCACCTGATAGCTCACTGAAGGCTTACAACTTTTTAGAAAGTGACATTCCATAAAACCATTAACTTTGTAAGCATTGGTGAGCAGCAGATGAAAAGCAGAGAGCTGCCAAATGGCCAGTCTTATCGTTGCTCTGTATTTGTTAGCTTTCTACTATAAAGTAATATTAATATTTTATTTAGAAAAATCAAAACTGGATTCATCAAGTTGTTTGCACAGAACGAATAAGAGGATACTGTATATAATAGAAGAACACACCGGGACTGAAGACACAGCTGACACAGCAATGAAATTTATCTCTGGAAAAGTTCTAGTTTTGTTTATTTGCTGAATTTATATGGACTTGATATGCATTATGAACTATGTCTCATAACCCATTTTTTCATTTTCAGGCTGGGTTTCACCATACCACCCAACTGCTCAGGTTGGAGTTGAGCTTGAACTTGTTATTTTTGCCTTTTTAAGTTTTAAACAGGGTTACCTGGAGATAAATTACTTCACTGCACACTTTGGCCTGGTCTGGTCTTCAAAGGTTTATGCAGATAATGAAGAGATTCCAGATCTCTGGTGACTCATGTAATTTGTGGCAATCTATCATATGAAAAGATCAAGGAAAAGTCAACATAACCTTATTTGCCTTTAAAAATATTTTCTAGATCTATTTATTGGGGAGAATATAAAGAAGCTTTTGTTATAATACTATTTATGTACAGTCTTTTATAGGTAAATGATTGCTACTTTGCAAGAAATTTTATCCTACTCTTGTGACAGTGGAAGATCCACCAGATTTAAGGTGATTAATTATTGATCTGAATTAGAGGTACTACTCCACTTTTATAAAATTAATCACAAAAGTTCTATGATGAATTCATCAAATGTTTCAATGACTTTATCAAAAGTTTTTTGTTTGTAAAGTGAAAGGAACATGGTTATGTTAGGAAGGTAGGAATTTTTGGCAGAGTGGAAATGTAATAATGTAGCAAAGTAAAAAATATTCAAATATGTTCTTGTCTGAGTGAGTTGATGTTTCACTCAGCCTCTTTTTCTGCTGTCTAAAAGCAAGGTTTGAAATACAGGGTTACCAGAGAGATGCTTTTTCTGCTCAGTACCAGTCTAGACTCACGTTTTCTTTAGAAGCCTCTCAATACATCAGAAGAGGAACAGAAGCTGTATTTTTTTTTTCCGGAACTGGGGATGGAACTCAGTCTCCTGCACTTGCCAGGCAAGCACTTATTCCACTGAGCCATCTCCCCTGCTCCAAGAAGAAGTCATCTTACCAGGGATGACAACAGAAGAGATGAGGAAGGAGCAGGAGACACGGTCCCAGTGTACTGGCACACACTTTTTCTTGTACCTATCTATACATGTTCTTCACTTATTGTTTTTACTCTTTCAAATTATTTTTTTCTCTTCTGAATGAGGAAATTAGAGCATGTATTTTTACCAAAAAAATTCTAAAATGAAGTTGTTCTGCATTCATGAACTTTCACTGCTCCCCATTGCTTTCTTTATTTAGTTCTCATGTTCCAAGGTAGCCTTTTCCTTTGCTTCCCTCTTCATTAATCAAAACTTGCTCTCAGAGAAGTTGACAAATCTATTCACACAATAGCAAGGATACAAATAGTACTCTAACATCATTGGGAATCCCCAGACATTGTCATCAGTCTTGGTGCTATACCATTTGGGTTGTTTGTGTCCTCAAAATCCCTCTCAGTTGACTATTTCAGGTACAGTTTATCAATTGATCCCAGTTGGTCAGAGAGTATTTCTGAGTGTTCCTTTAAAATAGAAAATAAGGTCCGGCCAAAAAGCTCAGTGGATTAAAGCACCTGCAAGCAGGTGCAGGGGCCAGGGGTTCAATCCCTGGTCCTGCTGTGCTGGCCCTGGCCCTGGGGTGTGCTGAGGCATCAATTGAGACTGGGCATGGTGTAATCCCATGCACCTGTAATCCCAGCTCTTGGGAGGCTGCAAACAGGAGGATCACTATGAGTTAGATCGAGTAGTGAGACCCTGAACACCCTGAAGGCCCTTCCCTACATTACAAAAAGAAAGAAAGAAAGAAAGAAAGAAAGAAAGAAAGAAAGAAAGAAAGAAAGAAAGAAAGAAAATTCCAAACCTCAATGATGTCATATTTCTGAAATGGTGAGAAAAATGTTTTTCTCCTTAGAAATGGTTACCAGATCATGAAGATTAAATAGGAATAAATTTTCAGGGCAGGGAACTTACCAGTCTTTCTCCGCAATGGAAGACGGACACTTCTGTCTGTAGATACTCTCGATCGCTCATGATCTTCCTTTCAATTTTCTGTGTGCTTTGCTGGGTAAGGCTGGTTTGGTTCTACAGTTTTGAAACTTTTTGAGGATACAAGTTCTTATTGCCAATCTTCTTATTTTCTTTGGTCCCAAGACCTTGGATAAACTCGGTAATATATCATATTTGGTGTTTTCCTGGTTTGGGGGTTTTGAAAGGTAAACAATACAGCACAGGATGCATTTTATAATATTAGTTTATAAGGAATCACCCAAGTACCTGTAATCCCAGCACTTGGGAGGCTGAAAATAGGAGGTATCTGATCTGTGTAGTGAGATCCTGCAGACCCTGTACTAAATACATAGAAAAAGGAACCACCAAAGAATCATATACAAGTGCAGGGAATCTTCTATAAATTGAATACTAAAGACTCCAGCTAAAAGCGTGGATCCTGGTATCCTGCATGAGTCCAGATGAAAACTCAGAGCTCATAATAATGCCTCCCACAAGTCCAACTGGAGGTATAGAGCCCAAAACAAAGTCTCATGTAGGCCTGCTTCATAAATCTGGGCTAGAAAGGCCCAAGGTCTGTGATGGAAGCTACAAAGTCTATGCCAACAAGATGAAGGATCTGTGCTAGCAAGCTGAGGGATCTGAACTTGAGTTAGGAAATAGGAAGCAACACTCATAGAAAGCACCAGAACCCCCCCAAAAGTACCACACCTACCCTCAGCAACAGTGAGGTCCCAAGCTCCTCCAGCAATGAGGAGAGCTGAGTTCGCATCAGGAAAGCCAATGCAACAAGCTTCTCCATGAGGCTGAGAAGTTCACCATCTTCCCCTCTGGAGCCAGGAAGTGATTCTGAAGATGAGGACCAGAGCTCCACCAAAGTTCATCAGGAAAGCCAGCATGACAAGGTCCTCCAGAAGAACATCCCAAAAGAACTAGCAGGTTCCAACAGCTCCAACAGGTTCTGCAAACAGCATCCCTAACAGCATCTCAGCAGCTTCTCCTGTTCTGCCTTTTATGCTACTGCTGGCAACAATCCTCAGGTGGGCCTCCTGCACCCAGTATCGTACTAGTTCAATCCAGCTGGGTGTACTAAGTTGGCTACATGTTAGAAATTCACTATAGGTGTGATCCCATATTCAACTAAGTTCAAGCAGGATAGGTACAAGTTTTAATAGCTGGAAAATGTCTTCATGCAGGCATAGTAAGAGTAAGAAGGCAGAATAACTGCAATTTTTTAAGTAATAGAAATTTTGTTAAACTAATTTAACTGGACAAAGAAAGTATGTTCCTATATCTATTTCACAAAACTGTTTATGAAACTGTTTGTATGCTAGATATAAGCATGGTTGTTCTATAAATTCAAAAAAGTTATGATTTTGAGTCCCTTTCTTTGAGACATGGTCATCCTGTAATTCAGGCTGTTCCTGAATCCACAGTTTGCCCCAGGCTGGCCTTGAACTCCTGGCACTCATCCTTCCTCAGCCTCATGAGTGCTAGGATTACATGTATGAGCCACACCTGGCTGTTGCCTGAAATTTTAACACTCCTCCTTCCTCACCTTCCATAATGGTAGTAGTAGGCACGCACCACCGTTCATTTCTTAGTTACGATTGCAATATTCCATAGGTGGTAAACAGCGGGGTGAAACAGCCATGCTACTGGAATATTCCTCTAGAGCTCAAAGCCACGCAACCTCTCAAGGCAGGTAGCACAGAGCTAGGAATAAAGGTAGTCTGCAGCATTACATATTTTCATTTGATTATTCTTATTGGGCTTCTGTGGAACAATTCAATATTATGTTTCTTAAAAATAAAAATATTTAAGAAAAATATAGAAGATATAACTGGTCTATAATAATTATTAATTACACTCTATTTGATATTCCAGGAAGAACCTAGCCCAGGAATATTGGGAAAAAATTAGTAAAATTTGGGTAATGAGTACAATTGAGAGAGCTCAGCCCCTAAAGTTGATTGCTAAAGGAAATTTAAACAAATATTTAGCCTGAGTTTAACATAAAATTGATTAGCCTTCTGTTTCACTGCCTACATCTTAAAATGGTTTAATTCAAAATTCTGGCTTAATAAACAAGACAATGGAGGGAATCCAAACCACTAATCCTGTTTCACTGACTCTTCCAATGGCTGTCAAGAGCATGTGGGAAAGGCTGTATGCACTGAATGCTCCAGCATGGTTTTGTAATGGTTGAAACAGTAATTCTGAAGTTTTTGCTGGTATATTAAAATTCAGATACCACTGAAAAGCATCCAAATGCCAGAATTCATTGTAGTGGACCAATAGCGGCACTCCGACACACCTGGGTACAATCGCACATCTACTTAGTGTCAGGACACAATTATTAGGAGCACATCAGTCTTCCTTGAGATACCATACTAGAATTCATCTGCAGAATTTAGGATTCTCTATCACTATGAGTCCCATCTACATAGTGAGACCCAGTAGACCCTGGAGACCCTGTTCTAAATATATAAAAGAAAAACAGAATTTAGAATTCTCGTGTTACCGAAATCTAACAGCACGAGTGAATTCTAGTATGTAAACACTATTGTCCAGGAAGCAAAGAATCTAATACAATGCTTATAGAACTAACAGTACTTTATTGGCTGATTTCTGTGTATATTATGCTTCTATGTATATATTTATTATGCAGTTCTTATCATTTTACAAATTCTCGCAATCCTTGATTCTTCACCTATAGAAGGGAGTTTATAAGAATGACAGGCAGAATGACATGGTAACTAAGTGAGCAGACAGGAATCCAAATACATACTGAAGCATGGTGTTTTCGCTACCTCTTTCCTGAAGGAAAGTAGAATACACCACAAGGAAGTTAGCTCCAATGACATAAGGCAATTAGTGTTTGAGAGCTCCTCATAATTTTTCTCTTCTTTCTTTTCTCTTCCATTTGTTTTAGACTCTACAAAGGCTCCCTGGTCTTCTGGAATAAAATCCAGCTCCCCAAATTTTTGTGTGATATGAGTCTAGTCTAGGCTTACAAAAATATCCGGTACTCTTCTGTTTTTAGGGGGCAAATGGGACTATTAATTATACCCATATTTTATGTTTGCTCTGTCAGACCTTACTTTTTTACTGCCTAGATCTTTAGTCATTTTTCAAACAATGGGATCAAATTCTACCTTTTCTAGACAAACTTGCCTGATCTTTAGAAACAAATTTTATCCTTTATTCATTTTAACCTCATGGTATTGTTATCATCATTATGCCCTGGTTGTTAAAATAGTTGGCTCTACTTTATGAGTATTTGTGTATATGTACCCTAATATGGTATGCAAATTGAGGGCTTGACAAAGTTTTCATCTCTTATTTATTGGTTAAGTCATTATCCTTTCCTATATCTTCTTAATTAGAAGAAGAAATTCTGTACTTCTTCAGAATGTTTTAGTGTCCTGTAACCCACTTTATATAGTATGTATTATTCACAAAAAGAGATTGATTTTTCTGAGAAATCAAATAGCAGATCACTTATATACAAGAGATGATAAAAATATAGTTAGTATTTAATTTATAAAATTTTCCAGACTTACTGCAATAAAAGACATTTCCAGGAAAGATGAAGCGATTGCATTTGAAGAGAAGGGAAGTGTGCTGAATGTTTTGATTGGACAACGTGGAAGACTCAGATGCCATCATTTGATTTCCTGATTTAAATATTCTTGTTCTTGTCTGCAGAACTGATTGGTGGAAATGCAGATGGCAAGAAAGCAGAAGGACATTAGAGTAATTCTAATAAAAAATTTGATGTCCAGGGTCCATGGCGTCTGTCGAGAAGGGAAGCATGTGACTCTACGTATTGGGGAGGTAGGCAGGAAAGAAGATGGTAATGTGAGTAGGTTGTGGAAAGTACAGGAGAGGGAACAGTTGAAAATAGCTTATTGGGGTTTTAGAATACTGGAGTTAGCCACACATAGACCCCAAAAGTTTCACAGAGAATATAAAATGATAGCTATAGATATTCTAACCATGAAGTCATAGTTATAGTAAATTTGGCATGTAAATTATACAGTGGCATATGAATTTGGTCTACAAGTTAAAATATTGGTAATTATAATTCTTAAGAACAAGACAAGGGAAAAAGTTCATTATTGAGATTATTGAATTCTAGAATCATTCAGCATTTATAAATGGAATATAGGAAAAGAGTTACATTAACTTCTTTTGAAAATTACTTTTCATTAAGAATTCATAGTTGTATGTATCTTTGGGGTGAGTTGTATTAAGGCAATTTATTTATTTATATTTATTTATTTATTTATTTATTTATTGCGGAACCGGGGATTGAACTCAGGCCCTTGCGCTTGCCAGGGAAGCGCGTATTCCACTAAGCCATCTCCCCGGCCCCTATTAAGACAATTTAATCATGCCACATTTCATATATGTATCAAGTACTCAGTTTTGTAGTTTAGCTATTCACCTGACTTTCACTGTATCCTTGATCCAGAAGAATATTTTGTTTCCAAATAATTAAATGTATGAGTATTTTATATCATACTTTTATGATTTTGTTTTGTAAATAATTACCTTTCTCTCCTTCTATTTAGGTTTTTTGCTTTATAAATACCTATGATAATGATATCAATATAACAGTGTAACAAAGGACTTACTGTCTTGAATGAAAGAATCCCTAAGAGTAAAGAAGAGCCCTTTAATTAGGTGGCTTTATGTTTTGAAGCCAAATAAATGTAGGTTTGGTTCTGAAGTCCATGTTATTTTTTATAATTCTTGGTAGACTCTCATTGCACAAAATCATTAGCAGTTTAAAATATTTTTACCTTAGCAATACTTGCTTTATGAATTTAAGCCTTCTGATTGAATAACATCATCAGTATAGAGCAGCTTTAACAATAGAGAATCTTAGATATTTTGACAGTTTCACAAAGATGTTATTTTGAGGTACATCGGAAATCGCCAAAAAAGTAGGAGGGAGATTTTTTAACTTTATTCCCACTTTATTCACTATCTACAGTTTAATATGACAATGGATTTTATGATGAAATTGCTATGCACCCACACTGTGCATGCTTAACTTACCTCATTTATATATCTTTATAATCCCTCCCAGTAAAAATTTCATTACCCATATTGAAAAATCCAGACACAGAAAGGCAAACAAATAGCCTATGTAACACGAAAAAGTGACAATTCAAATTCAGGCAGGATGGTTCGTCTTTGTAAACACTACCTGGTCTTGATTCATCATATCTTGTGTCATGCTTTTTGTTTCTGCTTATTAGATTTTACTTAAACTAAGATAACCTAAATGTCTTAGCTACTGTTCTCCTTGCTGCAGCAAAATACTCAACACCAATAATTAAAAAGCAAAGACTTATTTAGGCTCATGGTTTGTAGAGGTTTCAGTCCATGACCAGCTTGCCCCAAGCCAAGGTGACATGGCAGACAGACATCACCAAGGAGAGAATTCATGACAGGCAGAAGACAGCAAAGCAAACGAGACACAAGGGACAACAGTAGCTTCTTTCTGCCTCCATTCTGTCCTATCCATGCTACCTGGCTTACGACAGATGCCAAATCAACCAGGGGACTAATTTAGTAATCACATAACCCTTAATCCCTTAATTGTCCCATATTCTAGTCTAGCCACCTCTGAAAAAGCGCCACCTATGGCTGCACGAGGCTTTGCAGGGACATCTTGATCTGGATACAAACTGTAACACTGGATAAGTAAATACATAAATTTACACTAATGCTATAAAGAAAATGTGCATGTATATAAACAGCAAGGTCCCTACTATCTCACTGTCTCAGAGATGGTTATTTTATATATACTGCATAGATCCAGTATAAATTTTCTTTCAGGATACATCATCTTTCAGACTTTTAAATTAAGAAAGAAATATGGTTAAAAATTTTAAATGTGGGTGTCAACATTTCTCTGCCATGAAAACAAATTAATAGAAACTATTCAAGAAATATAATATTAAAGAGTCTAATTCTGAAGTCATTTTCAGCTCTGCTTTGCTGAGTTATGATTACGTATGTTAGAAAATAATATTGGAAAGTGGATTACATGTATTTGGCTGTATATATTAGAAGACTTAAAATTGCAGAGGCTTAAGCATGACAGCATTTATTAGTAATATTTTCCTCGTATTGTTGTTGCAAAGATTAAATAATTATCATAAGAGATACAGAACAGGGCTTGGCATAGAGCATGCTATTATTATTGATTTAAATGTTATAATCATTCCATTAGAATCACCTAACAGTATTGACTTAGCTGCACTATTATTCTAAATTATCAACCTGTATATCTGAGTATCTTTGTAAAGAATGTACTTCAACATTAAACTGAAATGGATCCAGAATTTCAACTTTAAACTAAATCAAGTCCCTGAAATAAAAAACAAAGGTAAAGAGAAAAAAATTAGATTTATTAAGACACATAGAATTTCTGGTTGTCTAGATTTTTCTGACATTTGCCTGAAATTTCAAACATTCATTCCTAGCATTTCCTGCTGTGCTTTCAACTCCAGCAGGGTTAACCGAACAAAACAATGTGCTAGGTCTCTCCTAGAGAAAGGCTCAGCTCTTTCATCCGCTGTATCTCCTTCTTTGCCCCTTCCCAGAAAAGAAAAAAGCAACTAGAAAGAAAAATGGTTCCTGAGATCAATAAAATCCTAAATCTTGATTAAAAGCGTAAACTTGAGCAGCCATCAAATCTTCCAAGTGTAATTAAATAGGATGAAATACAGTAATGGGTGAGGGCACAGACTATTCAACGAAAAATTCTTATACATTGAAAAACTCTCTTGATAATGATTATAGCAGGAAGAAAGACAGATGAAAGAGAATATTCAGAGAATTATCAGAGAAAAAATAAGTTTCTTAGATGGCTGAGATTTCAAGATAAGAATGGAGATATGTAATAGTTATTTGAGAATAAGAGCTTATGAAAAGTTAAACTAGCCTAAATAATAGTCTGGTAAATTTTGCTACAAAGAATAAGGTGAATGGATATGAAAAAATATTATGATCATTTAATTTTAGCATTGTAACTCATTGGGCTTTAAATTATATAACATGCTTTTATTCTTAGCATGTCCTTATGCATAGTAATAATAATAAAACCTGAGGAACGGGTACATATACACATTATCTCGATCATTTTTGTTTTCCATTCCCCCAACTCCATTCTTCCCTTTCTCTTCTTCCCAAATTTCTGCCTCGTTTCCACAGAATCTCTCCCTGTTTTTTGTCATTTCTTTTTTATTTCATTTACTTAATTTTTTTTAATATTTTGAGTTCCTCATGAAAGAGAAGCCATGTAATATTTACTGTCTTCTGTTTGATTCAGCTCTTTAAAGCTACTATATGTAGGACATTCAAATGCTGAAACATAATTGATATATCTAGTAATTTTTAAGACAGAATGAAATTACATAATCTCAGAGGTATATCTCTTCTTTCATGCAATTTGTATGACGGATTTTTTGCAGTAGGATCACTTCACTAGTTTTACATGTTCTTGATTGGTTAATTTTTGGCAAGATTTCCATCATCATGATTTCTAAAGGTGAATTGTAAATGTAAGTTATTACTAATTGTGCCCACAAGTGGCCTGGACACTTTGATTGTACAGACCCTGATCAGTGCACGTAGCTACACGAAAGTCGTGGTGAGGAAATGAGGGTCCGCACTTCCAAACAAAATGAACAAAAGGCCTTAAGCTACTAACTGCCTTCCATCCGCACTGATCACGTTGGTTTTCATTCAGTTCCGAGTGCTGCTCTCACATTGAAGATGGAGGGAAAGCCTCTCGCCCATCAAGAGTTCTGCATTAGTAAACCCTCATTACTGGTACCTTGAATGCCTGCTTGATTTCTGACATGAACCTTCTTGCTGGGAAATGATTGAGGTTCAGAGCCTGAAGTCTATTACATGATCAGATGCAGCACACAAAACTAAGAATTAGCCTCATAATTCAAGCCCTGAGAGTGATTCCATTTCAAGACTTTAGCTTTAATGAGTCCTCCCTCACAATCACTTTGAATAGCTTGTAAAAGTGATATGATCACTCATAAGGTCCAGAAAGGAGGGGTTCAGAATGCAAACATACATGATCATGTATCTGATTTTAGGGGTTTCTCAATACTATTAAAAATCACTTACATATTCATCATGAGGTCTATAAACCCCACATATGGTATGTTGAAATGCCCCTCATAGGAGATAAGAATTTGAGAGCTATCCTATAACTAACTTATTTAATTATGTACCCAAAATACTTTCACATATTCCTTTCTAGTTTTATTTTTTTATTCTTACATATATATTCTTTCACTACTTGAGAGTTTAAATTAATTTCCATTTAAATATCAAATGTGTCTATTGACTCTTTCAAATTCTGTTTTAACAGATATGGATGTGAGTCATGTGCTGACTTGGAGGATGGGGTAGGTTTTCTGTGTGTGTTAGATACCTACATATCAGGTGTACAAAAACTTGTATGCATTAGGTGTATGTAATTATCAGTCTCTTATTTATTTTTTATAACATTACACGAATAAAATACTCAACAGTCACCACCTAAAGGAGGGGCTGTTTAGGTGGGCTCACAGTTTGAGAGGAGTTAGTCCACAGTGGACTGGCTCTAAACCAGAAATGACATAGTGAACGGACGGTGGAGGAAATATCCTCATACCAGGCAGCCAGAACACAGAAAGAGAGAAAAGAGAAAGCCAGGACAAGAATATGCCATTTGGCCACAACCCTTAGCGATTCCTTCTTTTCAACCAGCTTTGTGTTACAGCACATTTGACTATGAACTCATTCATGGATGAGTACTCAGTCTCTTTTAGAAAGCCTTCACCTTTGAATAGGTGAGACATTTGGGTGACATTTGAGACTACGTCATAGTATCACGTAGGTGACTATATATATATATGTGTGTTATGATTTGTTACTTCTTATACTTTGAGAACAATATATTTTATCTTTTCTTCCATTGTTTTTTCTCAAATGCCAAGAAAATAGTACCTGACATGTATATTTTCAATAAGTGCTTTAACAAAGTAAGTTGCTCGGGGCTGGGGAGATAGCTTAGTAGAATAAGCGCTTGCCTGGCAAATGCAGGGTCCTGAGTTCAATCTTCAGCACTAAAAAAAAAAGTAAGTTGCTAAAGTTAGAAGGAAATTTTAACATTATATATTTGAGGAAATAGCCTAAGAATGTGTATCTGCTACATTAGTATAAGCATATAGTTTTTATAGCTTCTCAAAATAGCTAACATTTGCAGCTGTCTAAAAACATTTATCTTTACTGAATATTGCTACATATGGGATATTGAACCATCTCTTATCAAATTACCTCAGTAATCCTTACGGTGTCCTGCCAAGTAGTTATCATAATGAACATTCTATAAGTGAAGACTCTGAGATCAGAATCAAGATTCTATAACTGGTAGGTAATAGAACTAATATTTGAAACTAAGCATCGAATGGGATTAGATAAATTCAGCCAATTCAATTTCCAAAAATCTTATCAGTAGGGCCAAATTTCTAAAAGAAACATTAGGTATAACATCAGTATTCAAGTATCAAATGTGAATAAATACTTTACATACTTTATCTCAAAGGAGTAAAGTGATTTTTTTAAACCAAAAAACACTCATAAAAGTTAATGGATATTTGAGAGAACAAAACAACAATACATAAGAGAAATACATAATACACTCAGCAACTTAACTACTTACCATGAGTATACTAATGAAAGATGACAATATGTGGTACATTGAATTATTATTCCCAGTTCTTCAACTCTTTTTTTCGAGTGCCCATTTCCCTTGACCTTAGGTTTTCCCATGTCCTTTTTGTTAAACAATATACTACTGTGTAGAAGCAGCAGTGTGCCAGGCCCAAGTTCAGTGCTTGTGAGTCCTTTCTACTTTCCCTTTTTCATCTGTCTGAAGCATATCGCCTCTGAAGGTCATAATTTAATTATGTCAGCCCTGATGACCACACATGAAATGTATCTTAGCCCAATCTCCACAGAAAGTGCTCAAACAAATCCATAGCTTGATGCAGAGGTGTTTGTGGGAAATCAACATAGGTCCACTGGTACCTGCAAACTTGTAAACATGTTAATAATAAACATCTGTTTAAAATCAAGATCTTTTAGGGTATATAATGGGGATACATTTTGTCAAGGTGAGTTTAGAATTTTAACTAACTTAGCAGTTCTAACTCTAGAGTGTAGATCACATGCACTAGGGTAGCTGTGATGGTTGATTCATTGTGTCAACTTGAGAAATTTAGAAATTTAACTAAGTGATTCATCAGGGGTCCAGGGTCCTCACTTCATGAACATCCGCGAGATAAGAGCAAAGAGACTGTAAGATTGCTACATCTGTCCTAGGGCAGGTAGCCTGCTTACACTACAAGGGAGGAAAAAAGGCTTACTACCCCAATTTTCCTCTTGTTGATTTTGCTGCTTTTTGAAACCATGAATGTTTGCCCCTCAGCCATGCCACTCTTCCTTGGAGCCAGATGAGTATGGCTGAACTCCACAAACTGTAAGCTAAACAAACTAGTTATTGTACTCAGCCATAATTAGTTATGAAGCAAAAAGTGTGAGAATATCAAGGTTCTGGGGCTGTAGCTCACTGATAGAGCCCTTGCCTTCTATATATGAGGCTGTGGAAAAATACAGTGTTGGGACATGCTACAGCTTGAAATTGATCATTTGTGGGAGGGCAAGATGAGGCCTCATTGCTGAAAGCAGTCAAGCTACATCAGTCTTGAGAAAAACATCCCACCTGGACATTGTTGGCTATTAGTAGCTAGGCAACCTTGTGTCTTATAACTTTGCAAAGGTTATGCCTCTACTGTTGTTCTTGGGTCCTTTGCCAATCAGGTATGGTTCACCACCTGACCTCAGCTATCATCTCTTATCTTTATTTTCTAAATCCTCTCACCATTTTTCTCCCAAGTACCACAGAGAGACCAACAAATCCCTACAAATTAAAAGAAAATATTGTGCATGGTGCACTATTTGACTACCTATGGGGCACAGACCAATGTCCTTTATTTCCACCCTTTCTGCAACCTGAAAGACACTGGTGAAGAGGGGAATGGGCCTCCTGAGAGCTGGGACTCAGGTCACCAAAGTCTCACACTCATTCCCACAGCAAGGGTGATGGGGACTGGGACACTTAGGCCATGGATACTTATGGCATAGCTGCTCCTGAAAATTGTATTCTTCACAGTTTGTGCAGTGTAAGGACCATTATTCACTTAATAATGGTAGAAATGTTTGATGTGGAGTCAATAATGGAAGAAATCCAGAGAGGAAGAGTGTTGAAATGCACATTTTGTGGTAAAAGAGGCATTACCCTGGGATGTGGTTTAACACGTTGTGTCAAGAGCAGCAGGCATTTCCATAAGTGATGGAGTTCAAAGAATTTATAAATTGTTACACCAACAGTGTAATGCAAAATTAACCATCATTCAAAGGTGCAAAGGAAGAAGGAAAAATGTCTCTCAATAAGCATTTGTATATGGCCCAATGAGACAGTGCTATTGGATAGAGCTGGAAAAAAAATAAATATGATCCAGCAATCACACAGATGAAATCATGAAGGTTTCTTTACAAATTTTAAGGGAGCAGGACTTCTTAATGACTTTTTTGGAAAATATGTTAGACTAGCTATTTGATTGAACAGATGCTCTTGGATGACCCTCCTTCAGAATTAGCAATAGAGAATAAAGCCCATGAATCTGAAGAAAGAAGGAACAGCTAAAGAAGAAATCGAGCTACTTCAGGACTTAAAGCAAAGCCCCTCCTCTATTCAGTGAAATGGAGGCCTCACCTCAACTACTACTTTGGGTCCTGTTCTTGTCTTCCTGAAGGTCACCATTTCCTAAGCCAGGAGCCATGTGAGCAGTACACCGGGTCCAGCCTGAGGACTCAACCTGTGAAGGACGCATAGCTTCAAGAGCAGACCCCCATGCTCTGTGGGCTTTGGCCTGCCACCCATGATCTCTTACTGGTGCTGCCTATGACATTTGCTGCACAGATGGGTCTCCGCAGCGCTATCATCATCTCATTCCTCCTCCTCCTCCTCCTTTGGAAAGTGTTTCTCTGGTCTGCTTGAGTAAACAGGACTGGGTTCCTATCTTCCCATTGCCTCTGGGGCTTTCTACTGCCTCCCCCTCTACCCCTAGATCTGAGTTGATTCCAGCCATAAAGCAGCTTGTCCCACACCCAGGGCCTCAGTGCATAAAGTCTTTGTTTTCCTTTATGTATTTGGTACAAGGCCTCACTATGCAGCTAGGACTTGTAGTGATTCTCCTGTTTTCAGCTTTCCCAAGACTGGAATTACAGGCATGCACCACCACACCTGGTCTCAGTAGCTATGTCAGAGTGCCCCAGGGATTGAACCCTAGTCCCTGAGTCTGCCTAAGTAGGCACTTTAATCTGCTGAGCTATCTGGCTGGCACCAGTTTTCACTTTTTTTGATAGACTTATAAACATTTTATTGTGTCATTAACTCATAATTCAATCTGATCTCCTAACAATTTGTTCCTTAAAAACAAGACGTATGTTTATCTTTTCCATATAAGTGTAAAGATGCAAATGATGCAGGTATATTTTTCTGTAGTGACAATTCAACTGCACTATCTTTTAACAAGAACTAGATGCAAAGATTTTTATGAGGTTAACAAAATGAAACAGACTTTCTCACAATGGGTTTTACGTGACATCACAGGTATAAAAACCACCACCAAATTAAAGCCAACAAGGGGAAAGGAAAAGACTCACATTAATGTTGTCATCATTGGACACATGGACTCTGATAATTCCACCACCACCAGCCATCTTTTCTACAAATGCAGTGTCATAGACAAAAGGACCACTGAAAAATTTGAGAAGGAGGCTGCTGAGATGGGGAAGGGTTCCTTCAAATATGCCTGGGTCTTAGAAAAGCTGAAAGCTGAGCATTAATGTGATATCACCACTGATACCTCCTTCTGGAATTTTGAGACCAGCAACTATTTTATGACCATCTTTGATGTCCCCTGGACACAGAGACTTTATCAAAAATGTGATTATAGTCACATCCCAGGCTGACTGTGCTGTCCTGATTGTTGCTGCTGGTCTTGGTGAATTCCAAGCTGGTATCTCCAAGAACGGGCAGCCCTGTGAGCATGCCCTTCTGGCTTATACTCTGGGTATGAAACAACTAACTTTTGGTGTTAACAAAATGGATTACACGAAGCCACCCTACAGCCAGAAAAGATATGAGAAAATTGTTAAGGAAGTCAGCACCTACATTAAGAAAATTGGCTACAACCCTGACACCGTAGCTTTTGTGCCAAGTTCTAGTTGGAATGGTGACAACATACTAGGGCCAACTGCTAACTTGCCTTGGTTCAAAAGATGGAAGGTCACTCATAAAGAATGCAGTGTCAGTGGAACCACATTGCTTGAAGCTTTGGATTGTATCCTTCCATCCACTCACCCAACTGACAAATCTTTATGGCTGCCCGTCCAGGATGTCCATGAAATTGGTGGTATTGGCATTGTCCCTGTGGGCTGAGTGGAGGCTGGTGTTCTTAAACCCAGCATGGTGGTCACCTTTGCTCCAGTCAATGTCACAACTGAAGACAAGTATGTTGAAATTCACCATGAAGCTTTGAGTGAAGCTCTTCCTGGGGACAATGTAGGCTTCAACCTCAAGAACATGTCTGCCAAAGATGACTGGAGTAGAATTGTTGCTGGTGACGGCAAAACTGATGCCCGCCGCCACCAATAGAAGCAGCTGTTTACTGCTCAGGTGATTTTCCTGAACCATCCCGGGTAAATCTGTGCTGGCTATGCCCCTGTCCTGGATTGTCACACAGCTCAACTTGCTTGCAAGTTTGCTGATCTGAAAGAAAAGATTAATCATTGGTCTGGTGAGAATCTGGAAGATGAGCCCAAGTTTCTGAAATATGGTGATGCCGCCATTGTTGATGTGGTTCCAGGCACGTCCATGTGTGTCAAGAGCTTCTCTGACTACCCACCTCAAGGTCATTTTGCTGTTCACACTATGAGACAGACAGTTGCTGTGAGTGTCATCAAAGCTGTGGACAAGAAGTCTGCTGGAGCTGGCAAGGTCACCAAGTCTACTCAGAAAGCTCAGCAGACTAAATGAATGCTATCTCCAACACCTGCTACCCCAGGCTTAATCATTGGTAGAAGACGGTCTCAGAACTATTTCTCCCAAACGGCCATTTAAGTTCAATAGTGAAAGACTGGTTAATGATAACAATGCATCATAAGACCTTCAGAAGGAAAAGTGACTATTTTGTGGACCATTTTTTTCTTTGTGTGTGTGTGTGTGTGTGTGTGTGTGTGTGTGTGTGTGTAAGTTTTCAAGTGGTTAATTTTTAAAATCAATACTTTTTAATGGAAACAACTTGATCAAAAATCTATCACAGAATTTTGAGATCCATTAAAACAAAGTTTAATGACAAAAAAAGAAACAGTTGAAGAAGGGGGAAAAGGAAAGAAAGAGAGAAGGAAGGAAGAAAATAAAATGACTTCTAGATTCATAGTTCAAAATATTATTGGTACAATCTTGTAAGGAAATAAGGCAAGGTAGAGCTAACCAACATCTACAGAATATCTGAGTCTATTAGAAAATACACAAAGACATTCCATGAATAAAATATAATTGAGGAGAAATCCGCATTAATTGATTTTGAATGATGAAATGCAGAGGACACAGTATGGTGAAATGCTACATGTGAAATTAAAAGTAGCGCTGTCACAAGCTTTGACAGAATATATTCTGATAAACCTTTTCATGTAAATACACACAGACATTCATGTCTGGAAGATTAATGTTTTTCTCCTTGAGGGTTTATTTAACTTACTAAAAATTGATGTTCATTGTCATGTAAGTTAACAAAGCAGTCTATTCATTAACAAGTTTTAAATTCTATTTTATCTGTTCCTATATTTTATAGACCTGTTTAATAAAAATAATGGTGTGTAATCTTGGAAGTCACTAACCATTTCAGTATGAGTGAAAATAAGTCTGCCTGGGGTAAGAGCTAAGGGAGACTGAGCCTTGGACAGGTACATTTCTTCCAGGTGAGATTCTAGGAAGGAAATTTTAACCTCTAGTGCAGAAGAGAGGCAACTCAGCCTATACATCACATGATGGTTTTGTAGAAGAGGTTTGTGTCAGGGACATTCCCTTGTGAGAAAAACCTTAAGAAATACCAGCAGTCTTCAGTGATGTCTGTAAAAACCACCATGCAACTAGCTTGCATTTAACTTCTCTTCAAACTTGGATATTAGTCATTCAGTGTTTTATCCTTCTCCCCTTTTATTCCATGTAGAATATTTAGAATATGAGAATAAAATACAAAAATATAGTCTTCCATTTTTTCATCATTAATTAGCTCTACGGGCCTGAATATTCATTAAGTTCTTAGGTCTTGGGGTGTATATTTAGTAATTTTCATCATTTGCTATTACAGGTAATTTATTCTTCATTATAATCATGTGAGCTAGAACATATGGAACATGTTTAGATATAAGGAACGTGTATGAAATCACCAGTCAGGGCTTGTGACTCTGGGTAGAGGGTATTTGTGAATAATTTGAAGTCAGTTTGTGTCTTTTTACCACTGCTGAATAAAGATTTGTATAACATTATCCATGTAGAGAGTGAGAGGTGATGAGGCAAGCTTTAGACTACCCCACCTTTTTTGTTCTTGCTCCTTTTGCTGTTCTGCTGCCTTGAACTGTTGCTCCTGTGCCACACCATGCTGCCTTGGAGCCAGCTGATTATGGACTGAAACCTCCACAAACTGTGAGCTAACTAAACCTTTCCTCCCTTCATTTTCTATGTTGGATATTTTTTCTTGGAAAAGATAGAAAAGTAACCAAGACAGCCTTCTAGGAAATTTATAAATGTAGTCACTGTTTACAAATAAAATATTTTAGAAATTAAAGTGTTAAAAAATTAGACGAAATTATTTTGAAGATTCAAAAGGATCATATTTCATTAACAGAAAATCAGAGAATTGTAAAGAGATCACATTTTCAGCCAGAGCCTTGAAGAGTTACAACGATTGCAGCACAGTTACTGTAACTGCTGTGGGGAGAGTGTGCATAATGAGAGACTTCGTTTTTCTTTCCATAATTTTATTGATAAACAAATAGCAATGAGACAGTTTCAAATCAAATTGGTAGGACAGTTTCAATAATTAACACATTGCATACATTTCTCCCAGTGGTTAATTGCTGTACAAGATGCGGACATGATATCGTATCTACAAACACCATTAGAGCAAATCACTCTATTCATTAAGAGAATGTAACTATATATCTATCCTAACCAATTTGAATACACAGATACAAAATGGAAATTCATCTGTATCCCCTTCTTTGTTAAGTTCTGTTATTTGAATATTATAGGTATGTTAACTCAGCAAAATATTCTAAAAGAGTTCAGTAGTCCATAATAGTATTGGGTCTTCCACTTCACTGGCAATGTTAGAAATTGTTGACCTGAGTCCCACATAGCTCAACATAACAGCTTGGCTTTACTTCTTATATTTTGTTTTTATACTTTTCTGCTGGGTGGTTAAGACCAAGGTAAAGCAGGACCTATGCAACAAGAGTTGTAGCTTTTTGGTCTGATAAGGTCAGTGGAATCCCCTCAGAATTTATCCTGAGATCCTGTACCTCAGATTATTTGTCAGTGACAGTCATGTGGATGAGTCACGGCTATTGCTTGGCCAATGGGCTCTCTGTGAAAGCCTGAGAGACTGTTTTCTCTCCATGTGACTCTCCTTAGGCACACTCTACATTATCAATCACTTTCCTCTTTGGCCCCATAATCTCTTGATCAGAAAATTTGGGACACTGCCGAGTTACATGATGTTACAGTACAAGTTCTCATATGTCCTGAGTCTTAATTGACCTTGAAAGGCTAGGGCCAAAATATTGGCTTTCCTTGCAGCCCTCCTTTTCATCTAATTTCGGTCTGCAAACTTAGGTTGTTAACCATCCAGAAGACAAGCTTATTGTTATTACCATACAACCTAGGCTGTTAAGCTTAACCTCACTATCTGTCTGCATATCAAACATCTTAGGAGAGACTTCTTAGACAGAGAATAGTTTAAGCAACATAGAGGACCAGAGGAAGTAACATGCATATTTTAAAAGTGGCATGTCTCACAGCTTACTACTGTTTAGAAAGTGTGCAATTTGTTTTGTAGAACGAAGTTTGCAGATGAGTTGATATCATGCCACAGAGAAGCTTAAATGACATATTGGCTTATTTAAATACTTCTGGGCCCAGAGCTTTGCACTGAGTGAGTCAAGAGAAGGTCCAAAGATTTGCATTTCTAAAAAGTTGACAGAGGATGTTCACACTGCTGGTCCAGAAGAGGAGTTGGAAAACCACTGAGATAGTGAAAAATAATCTACAAATAATTTCTGAGCAAGGAAGTGACTAGATCATTTTCATGCTGCATAAAGTCCAAAATGTATTCTGATAGTTCAGGGAAATGACAATTATGGTACTTTAGGGGATTAGTAATACTAATGAAAGAGTGGATATAAATTCTAACGGTAGGAATGAAAATAGAAAAATAAAATCAAATATTCAGAAGTTTCCAGGTTTATCCATGTTGCAGCCTACTTCAACTCTCCTCTAGTCCCCCAGAAAACTGTGGTAAGTGAAAAATTATGATAATTCCATAAAAGCAAATTATAAAACCATATTTGAACTATTGTATACAAGTCATTTTAAAAATCATGTCAGGATGGAAAATGGTAAGAAATAGTAGAAATGGATGGAACTAGAAAGTGTCATGTAAAGTGAAATTAGCAAGGCACAGAAAACTAAATATTGATTTTTTTCTTTTGTATAAAATTCCATACATACAGGCACACTTGAAGAGAGGAAGGCAGAGGTGAACTTTTGGAGACAGGGGAGGGGAGCAGTGGGAGGGAGAGGAACATAATGGGATTGAAACTGAGCAAGATGTGTTCAATGCATGAACTAACTTCTCAAAACAAAACCTACCTAAGGCCAATGAAATAGCTCAGCAGATTAAGGTACCTGCAAGCAGGCACAAAGGCTGTGGTTTCAATCCCCGGGCCTGACATGCCAGTACCACCCCTGAGGGGTGCTGAGATGGAAATTAAGGCTAGGCGTGGTGGTGCACACCTGTAATCCCAGCTCTTGGGAGGCTATAAATAGGCAGATCACTAGAAGTCTGATCTAGTAGTGAGATGCTGAACACCCTGTAGACTCTTCCTTGAAATACAAAAAAAACCTACCTAATTTTATGTGATAGTAATATGCACTAACAGAATATAATAAAATTATATCTATATCTATCTATCTATCTATCTATCTATCTATCTATCTATCTATATGGAGAAAGAGAGAGAGAGAGAGAGAGGAGAGCTAGACACAGAGACAGAGACAGAAAAAAATATTAGTCCATAATAAATCTAAACACTTTAAATTACAGCATCCGTAGAGCTCATATGAAAGAAAAACAGACACTCAGATTTCTGAAAGTCCAGTGACTGACAGGGCTCAGTCCTAGGTGCCAGGAACCTATCTTTTCAAAGTGATGGATTGTGAATTCTAAAGGGTACTTTTATTTTTTTTCTTACATCCAATGAATAAATTAATATACAAGTGTAAGATTTCATCTACTGAGATATGGCCACAATAAAATGACCAGAAGACAAAGCAACACCAGTGACACAGGAATAATGCCTTCAAAGAGGAACCAGGCAATTGACTACAGCCTCTGGATACAGTCTCTGAGGTCAGAGGTAGGCAGACTTTATAATTGAGAATTTACATTACAAGGTTAGGGTTTGAGGCTCAAGATCAAAATGAGATGTGCATTATCCAATTTGTATGCACAGGTAGATTTCCGCTCTTCAGTGTTTATGATTAGGTGAACAAGTTCAGTGAGAGAAAAGTAATTTAGTGATATTAACTAGAATAACAAGCAGGATGAAGTAGGAAGGAGACTAGGTGGGAAAATTGATGCTAGGAACACAGCATATTAAATTTAACTTACTGTTTGCCTTTTTCAGAAGAGGTAGAGAAGAAGTGATACATGTCCTGTGATATTCAATGAGCAAGGTCTTGCCACATCACTGGAAATATATATTTTTGAAACTGTTTATTGTAACAATTGTCCATATATATATATATATATATATATTTAATTTAGGAGGAGACACAGATTCCAAACTCTCTGGTGTGCTGGTTTCAGAGTTACAGTGTGACAAGGACATTCTGAAAAACAGAATCAAGAAGCCAAGAAGTCCATCTCAAGCTGGATTTTTTGTGATCAACAGAAAGAAATGTGGATGAAGAGGTCAAGGGCTGTATAAATCCTGGGATTAGATTTTAAAGGGAACACAAGACAGAGCCCAGCTGAAAAAGAGACAAGGGAGTTGGTAGTTACTGTGATACTCCGAATCATGTGCCAAGCATTGGGAGAACGGAAACAGAACAGGGAAATGTAATCCTGTTGTGTCTATTCTGAAAGCTTGGATGTATAAATCTTTGCAAGGTATTTTGGTGAAATACAATATAAAGCCCTAATCATATGTAATTCCAGTCCTATGTTCAAGGAGAAGTTTAGCTATCCCTATCTCTGAAGACTTGTATCTGATTTCATGGTTGGTTTCTGTAAAAAAAAAAAAAAAAAAGTCCAAAATCCAAGAGTAAACCTAGAGAACAAGAAAGATCTATACTAGATTTTAGTCTCACAAAAGTAGTATTCACAGATGGCCAAACCATCTTGCTTAGTTCAGCAAATTAATTAGTACACAATTTTGTGCCACATATTGTACTAGATACTAGACCTTCTGTGTAAATGTACACAGTGCAGGAGATGGAATGTCAGATACATAGTAGCAGTTGTGCTAAATGCTATGCAAAAAAAGTCTTGGTAAAAATGTTAAGGAGAAAATGGAATGTGAAGGGTACAACACATACTGGGAAAAGGAGTGAACTTATTCAATAGGCAAGAGTAACTAAGTTGAGGGGGACAGGAGAAGGGGTGAGGGAAAGAGATTGATCCATATATGTAAGCAGGATGGTTGGGACAACTGTACTGTGCATTTCTGCTGGCCTATGGAAAGGAACAGATAATACTTAATTTGTTTCTTCCCCATTTTTCAGTTGTTTCTCTTTTCCTCTTCTTAATTTCTTGTATGATTCTTTCTTTTTCTCTTCTTCCAATTTTGCATGCATATTTCTGGTAATATGAATAACTGGTTGGAAGACAACACTATACATTTCAACAAATACTGTGAAATTGATATTACTTTGTTAATGGAATTCTGTATCACTTGTAATTTTTCTGTTTTAATACTATTTTGTACTCTCTTTATAAATAAAAATATATAACGAAATAATATTTTTATATAATTTGTTATATAAATGTATAACAAAATGATGAAAAAAATAGTAAAATAGGACCTAGGTTTGGAAGTATGTCAGTCACTTTTCTGTTGCTGATAAGTTAAAGTCACCAAATAAGTAAGATATTTTAAATGAAGTTTATTTGGCGCATGGTTCTAAAGGTGCAAGGTGGAGGGCTGAAGCATGTACAGGCCTCTTGAGATTGCTTTCCCTCTTCTTACAAGGACACCAGATTTCAATAAGAAGGACTCTACCATTACAACGTGATCTCATCCTTATCACTGCCCGGTGGCCCTATCTCTACACACCATAGTCAGATTAATTTCCTACGGTGGAAATTACATTTTGATCCAAGAAACCCTAGGGACATGTTCAACCCCCATCTATACCACAGCAGGAAACCACAAGATCCATGGAAAACAATCCTTTTTTAAAAAAATGTATTTGGTACAGGTTCTCTCTATGTACCTCAGACTCACAGTGACCCTCCTGATTTCAGCCTCCCCAGCAGTGGGATTACAGGCCTGTGCCACCACACCTGGACTCAGTGGCCAGCTCAGCACACCCGGGAGCAGGGCCAACATGGCATGTGCTGCAGAGGCTTGAACCCCGGTCCCTGAGCTTGCCCAAACATGTGTTTCATCTGTTGAGCTACCTCACCATCTGTCCAGCTCTATAATGTGTATTCTTATAGGATGAACAGCCATTGACTAGGTAAATGTAGAGACCAAATTCATTCTGAATGGGAGAAATATAGAAAAGTTCTAAAGTAAAAAGTACCTGAGGTACCTAAGGAACTGAATGAAAATTGCTGTAGCTACACTCTTTAGCTAGAAGTATGGAGTGGAGAAAGGTGGTAAAATGAGAGGCAGAGGATGACAAGGGACTGGAGAGAAAGTGAAGCGTGTGAGTGCACAAGTGTGTGCACTGATGGGTATGCGTGGGACAGGGTTTCTAAAAGAAGGCAGGCAGAAGCTCACATTTATAATTATTGCAATAAATGTTATTAATTTTAATTATAACCTCAAATGATGGCACTCTCATGACTCATACAGATTATAACAGGAATGGCATTAAAACTGGTCACATGCTTCTGATATTTGTTTTGACAGTAGAATTTACTCACAGTCCTATGACGGAATGCAATTCTTTGAGACCTGGAAATTAGCTGAGTAAGCATGACATGCTTTGTGTTTTGCAATTGAAGCAAGGCCTTGCATGTCATTGTCAAGTGCAATCATAAAGAGCTTGTGTACATAGCCCATGTACTGCTTCGTTTGCTGTAATCATGGACGTCTGTGATGGAGATAGACTGTCTCTTAATAATTAAGACTCCCTGAATAATTAAGATAAGTAGAATCCTCTTCTGAGAGGTGTAAGAAGTTATGATTAAGGTACCAAGAGAGTTTTTCATGTAAAGCACTGATGAAATTTGATTATCCTTTCATTCTGAGGTACTTGCTTTGCACAGAGGATGCCTGTCATCTGATACTTGGCTGTCAGGTGATCACCCAAAGAGAAGGAATGCTGTGCATGGCAACGTTAGGAGAGTAAGATGTGGCCATCCAGATACCACAAGTTAGCTGCCCCATCTTCACCTGTATTCTCAGGTTCAGAAAAGGTTAGACCTTATGCAATGGCTGGACACATGCATTTCTCCACGTGTTTCAAACTTAGATGCAAGTTAATGTTCCTTATAGTCTTCCTAGTAGGTGCTAAGTTTTGTCTCACTGTCCGTAAATGAATTACTTGTCCATTCCTCACTTATTTATAACTGTAGAGAAGGGGATAATTTGAAAAATATTAACAAAGTATCAACTCACTATTAATGAAATCCTTAAAAGTAAGATCTAACAGGCCTGGGAGGAACTACAATGAGGAGTTGTGTTGGTGCAAGCAATTATTTAAAGCATATGGCATTGCAAAAAGAAGCAACAATAAATGAGCCCTGATTTTACCTCAAACAAAAAGCTTCTCCAGAGTAAAAGAAACAGTCAGCTGAAGGAAAAGACAATCTTTATGCAGGAGAAAACACTTGGAAACCATGTACCCGATAAGGGTTAATCTCAAAGAAATTTAAGAAATGTCTATAATTCTACTGTGAATGAAAACTTGTATACTAAATTCAAAATATACATACTGAAGAAGTTAGTAGACATTTCTCCAGAGAAGACATGCAAATGGCTAAAAGTATAGGAAGGGAAACTCAACACTAACAATCGCTACCATCAGAGATGTGTAAGTCCAAAACAGGCTGAGGTATCCTCACAATCATCAGGATAACAGTCATATAAAGCAACAAAATGTAAATGGTGTCAACAGGTGAAAGACTGGAACTCTTGCACATAACCTGCTAATGGGCATGCAACATGGTGAAGGCACTATGAAAAAATATATAGAAATTCTATAAAATCTATACATGCCACTTCTGGATATTTAAACAAGA
Source organism: Octodon degus (assembly GCF_000260255.1). Lineage (NCBI taxonomy): Eukaryota > Metazoa > Chordata > Mammalia > Rodentia > Octodontidae > Octodon > Octodon degus. Next base: position 738,987 of record NW_004524785.1, on the reverse strand, counting down.
ATGTCAAAATCAGGACCTTGAAGAGGTTTTCACCCTCTCCCACTCATTTTTGTCTTTTCCACAATAGGTAATATGTGGAAATAACTGAAATGTCCTTTGCTGGATGAATGGATAAAGTATAGTGCTAAGGACATAAAAATGACGCTCTACTTTACAAAATAGGGAATCTGGGTCTGCAGATATAGCTCTGAGGCACAGCGCCTTCCTGGCAAGCATGAAGCCCTGAGTCAATTCCCAGTACAAAAGGGGGGGGAAGACAGGGGGAGGGAGGGAGGGAGGGAGAGAGAGAGAGAGAGAGAGAGAGAGAGAGAGAGAGAGAGAGAGAGAGAGAGAGGAGAAAGAAAGAAGGAAGCTTGAAATCTAAGGTAATACAAATAAGCCTTGAGGACATTTATGCTAAATGAAATTGGCCAGAAATACACAAACTTCCCAAGTTTATTTATATGAAATATCTGAAATAATAAAAATCATAGGATAAGAGAATAGTGCTTACCAAGCTCTGTGGGGTGGGAATAGTTAAATAGACATCAATTTACAGTTAAAGAAAGAGCACAAACTCTAGGGACCCTCTGTATAATATTGTGTATATAATAACAATAAAGTATTGTGCACTTAAAAGTCACCATGTTTGTCCTATGCCACTGGGACTCTGCCAGCAAGGAAGGCACCACCAGCTGCAGGCCTTTGACCTTGGGCCAGAATCAGAAGTCAAAATAAACTTCCTTTATTTATTCAAAGAAAGTTTTAAAAGGCAAGCTGGGTGGTATGGCACATGCCCGACATACCAGAACTTTTGGAAGTTGAGGCAAGAGGATCACTAGTTCAAACCCAGCCTGGGATATAACATAGTGGTGAGATCCTGTCTAAAGTTTAAACAAATGAAAACAAAACAAGGCTGAGGATGTCTCTCAGTGCATAAGTCTTGGATTCAATCCCCAGTACTACACACACAAAAAATTTAGGATACTGTACTTCATTGAAAATGTTTCCAATGCAATGAAATATGGTAAAACAAATTTTAAAATGCATGTGAATCATGTAAAATACTTAAGAAACATTGTCTCTGCATTTACCAGGTGAGAGCAGTGCCCTATATATTTCACGTGCATCTGATTGTCAAAAACCCTTCAACCAATGTATTATTGTTGTTACTTAACAATTTTAACATTGGAAATTTAAGACAGAGAGTTTAAGTTATTTTCCTTGGGGTAGGAAGGAGCATGAGAAGTAGGCAAGCCATGCAATTGAGACTGCATGTCACTCTGTGCCATCCTGCTTTACTTTTTAATCCTTACATTAAACAGACCATACCAGAAGTTGATAATAATTTTAGTTTGTACCCCAGAGACTCATGATTAGAAGGAAGGGAAGGAAAAAAAATGATATTTTATCAGAAAAAGACAAAGATATATGTTGTTTGATACTTTTCTAAAGACAGAAGATTCATTTCTTCCATGAAGAGTTAATAAAAACAAGGTGTATGCAAAGTCATGAAACTTCTTTTTGATGAATAGGCAAGGATTTTCCCATTTATGAGAAGACAGATCTATAAATATTGTAATTATATAACTACAAAAATTACATAACTACACACCTATATGTGTATATATTTCTCTAAAGCTATAGTGCCAGGTGATTGTGTGTGTGTGTGTGTGTGTGTGTGTGTGTGTGTGTGTTACAATAAATAGCTGTTGCCCAGGAATCTTTCTATATATTCACTTCCATTATCCTCATGAAGAATGAGGTTGCTGGGAGTCCATATGCATGAGTTAAGCTGGTCCACAGATTCCACATCAACAAAGTTTGAATAATTCCAGTATGCTTTATTACCAACATTTAATACAGGGACAATAAATATTTTTATAGTTTTGGTGTTATTTTATTTATTTATTTGTGTTTTTTAGGGAAGGGTCCACAGGGTGTTCAGGCTCTCACTACTAGATGGGACTCCTGTTTACAGCCTCCCAAGAGCTGGGATTACAGGCACATGCCACCACGCCCAGTCTCAATAGCCTTCTCAGTGCACCGCGGGGGCAGGCCTGGGGATCGAAGCCCCGACCCCTACAACTGCTTGCAGGTGCTTTAATCTGCTGAGCTATTTGACCAGCCCCTTTTGGTATTATTTTGATATTGAAATCAAAATCCATAAAAATTTTTGGATACCATGTGCTAAATGCTGCCAATGAGAAGAAAAATTAGTACTCGCATTGGAATTCCAACTGTCACCTACACAGTAGTCTAGACAATGGGGTGTGTGCTACTCTGAGTTTAACTTCACTGGTCATTCTTTTAACTTTAAATGGCAAATGAATTCAAATATCAGTAACGGCATGGCCATTAGCACTGATATATAGATTAATGAATCAGTTTCATATCTGTTAAAATTTTTTAACTATCAAGTTTAATCCTTTTAATGGTTACCTAATCAAAGGAAATTAGAACTTTAGCGATATGGCAATTTATTTTTTTCAAAATGGGAAGAAAATGTCATAGCTACAACTTTCATTTTCATTTAAGAAAATATTTCATCTTCTCATGGAATATAAAGGAAGATATGAAAAGCATTTTCAAAGAAAGGAAAAGCAGTTTAGAATACTATGAATCACAAGGTTGCCTCATATTCAGTTGTCATTTAGTCGATCTTATTAACTTGGTTTTATAATAACTTAAGGGGGGCTTCTCCTAGTGTAATTCAATCAGTAGGGGCAAGTTCCTTAACCACTGTTACAGCAAATTTCTTCTATTGATTTATAGAGCATCTGGCAGGTGATGAGTAACGCAAAGCAATCATACTGCCCTAAGAATATCACACCTACTAGTGCTGGCAGCTGAGAGAGCATGATTGTGTATTCATTGCCAAATTAATATTCCAGTCTAACCACCTCAAGAGTTATTAGGTTGCTTAAGATAGAACTTCTAAATGTCCCACACTATTTTTTTTAATGTATTTGGTACGGAGTCTGCAGGGTCTACAGAGTCTCACTACATAGATCGGACTTGTAGTGATTCTCCTGTTTCCAGCCTTCCAAGTGCTGGGATCACAGGCGCGCACCACCACGCCCAGGCTCAATCAAGCTCAGGGCAACCCGGGGGTGCTCAGCCTAAGCAGGAGCTTTAGTTCGCTGAGCTATCATGTTGGCCTTTTCTCACACAATTTTAAGTCCTGTATTTTTTGCAAAGAACATACTGCATTGTAGGTCCAGTGCCCCAGCTGTGCAGACAGAGATAATTGCTTGCCTTTGAACATTGTGCAGCTGGAGACAAGCACAAAGTCAAGAACTTGAAACATTTGCTACTGACCTTACTTAAAATACTTCTTCAAATGTACAAAAAACTATTCCTTTACAGGGCTGGGGGTATAGTTGAGTGGCACAGTACCAGCCTGGCAAGCATGAGGTCATAAGTTCAATTCCTGGCACAAAAAAAAAAACTATTCTATTACAATATAAAAAAATTCCAAGAATATGCAATGCTTACTTTCTTGGGCACAAGCAATTTTTAATCCATAGGCAAGAAATATATCATCTTATCTTTTTCTACTCATGACTTTGCTTTAAGAAATGGGATAATGATTTAGTCCCTTTGAAAAAAAAGTAGGAACATCACTTCTTGATGGTAAAGAGAAATACATATAATAAGAAATGACTGAAGAAAAAGTATCTTATAGGTGTCCCTAAGTATCTTATTTGGACAAAAATCTGCCCAATTAAATGCTACCATTTGTATCCCATTCAGTATGTCCACTTAGCAAGAGAAGTGAAACGTAACAGAATTAGTGGAAATCAAAATGATTGCCTGATGTGACCCAGCTTCAAACAACAAGTAGAACTAATTCCAGCAACAATTAGAAGTTCTTTCCAATGGTTAGATCTTGAATTGAGAAACTGTTTACAGCAAACTTTGCATACCTTTTGATCTCGGATATTTTTCTATGTTATTATTCCAAATCAACTATTGTTAAGAAAAACATAATTCTTATTTGAGGATGCAATAGTGTTTGACATTATATCCTTTAAATTCACAGAGGTGATCAATTAATATACAAATAGTATCTGAAATTTATGGCGGCGTTCTAACGAGTATAGATATGGTAGCTGACAAAACCAACAAGCCATCTACCTTTATAGACAGTCTTGTTTTTGTTGCTATCAGAACAACATTTCTGATGCAACACTCTGACAAGTGCTATTTTATTCATTACAGAATAACTGGAACAATTTCTAGTTTAGATGAATACTGACAGACCATGTGAGGCAATAATGCTGGAATAAATTTCATTCAAGGAGAGCACTAAAGAAATGTAAAAAGGATCTAAATTAGGGTCATGCTTAACTGCGTTTGAAAAAATTCAAGAAGCCCAGAGAACAAGCAACAGGATGCCTCAGTGGGGCTTTCAATTTCCTTCTCATGCTCAGAGAAACTCATGGGAGACTTTCAGCAAATGGATGATGGGAGCTACTATTTCACAACCTAAAGTTTCACCATGAAATTTTATATGAAGAGATTGAAATTACAAAAAAAATGGAAAGACTACTATGTTAAAAACCCTTACACACCCCAATTTTTTTTTCTTGCAGGATAGGAGACTGTATTCAGGGCTTTCACACTGGGCAAACCAATGTAGCATCCTCAAATATGTGTGGTTGCATCTATTTGGAATTTTTGTGCTGTAATAGAATAGTTTTGTGTGCATGTGAACATGTATTTTGAATAAAGTCAGTAACAATATTCAAAAAATGAAAGTTTCCATGGTATGTTTTATTGTGTTCATATTCAGATTTCCTTCTTAATCATGTTCCTTGTAGTTATCAAGTAAGACTGAAGTTTCAGACAAGTTACACATGCTGAATTTGATCACTTCTCTTCTCCTGCTTTTTAATTTCAAGCATTCTTTCTCCCCCAGCACAACATATTTTATCATGACATTGATTTCTTGAATGCATCTGGTCCCTTGTCTCACAAAACAGCCCATGTGCAGGATTTGCCTGCTTACTTATTGGGACATCACTTAAATTATGTCTCTTTCCTTTGTAGTGTTTGTTCATTGGAAGTCCTACCTCATGCTCACCTTGTGCTTTCCTATTTTTTCCCACCATGGACCCACCTCCTGTTGTGGTTTTGCTCTATAAGATTTCCTAGAAAAGGCAGGTTCCTTGGCAACCCACTCAGGTCCCCATCTGTCTGTCTTTGGACACGAGCTTTCCTTTCCACAGTAAATATATTCTGATCCTGACCTCCATTGTTCCTGAAATTCATTCTTTGATTTTAGAGAACATGAGCTTCTATGGAACAACTAACAGACTGGGAGTTTCTTTTCCCCATATCAATGGTGCCACTACAGAGGCCAAGAGGCATCCAGACTTGGACAATGACAGCCTCCCGAGTTTGCTGTATGGTCTTCCATCAACATTGTGTTTTATTACCAATTCAAGACCTCTTTCCACAATCAACTATTTCATTATGATTTACCCAATGAAAAAATTTTGGTTCTGTCATTCTTTCCATAATTATGAACTAGAATTTGGTATAAAACAATTTTCCCTAAATGCCAAGCACTAGATTCCAGGGATATGGCTTAGCAATATCAGTGCCTGCATCGCAAGCACAAGGTCCCCAGTTTGACCTCCAGTGTGCTGGCCCCAGCAACCTGGGCATGCTGTGTGGGCCACGGAAACAGGGAGTGGTGGTGCATGCCTGTAATCCCAGCACTGGGGAGGCTGAGACAGGAGGATCGCTATGAGTCCAAGCTGCATAGTGAGACCCTGTATCCAATAAATGAAAAACAAAGAAGAGCAATCAAGCAAGCAAGCAAGAAGGAAAGGAAAGGAAAGTAGAAAAAGTCATGGCTTGGCATGCCATCAGACACACAAGCATTTGGAGGTTTCCAGAGATTGGTACCATAGGACATGGTCTGAAAACTCCGTACCATTTTGCTTAACTCAACCAGTGCATCTTTTCAGCTATGCTTTCATAACTTTCTTTGTAATCAACCAGTAAATGTATTTCATCAGTTCTACAAGCCATTCCAGCAAACTGAAAGCCAAAGAGGATACTGTTAGATATTTAATTTATAACTGGTTAACCAACAGATTATAGAAGGACAGGTAAGACAACCCAGGACTTGTCACTGGTATCAAAAATAAGGAGATGGTAAAGCCATGCTGTTGGAGGGGACTCAGGTCAACATTTTCTGACATTGCCAGTGAAGTGGAAGCCCCAATACTATTATGGGCTACTGAACTCTTTTAGAAAATTTTGCTGAGTTAACACACCTATAATATTCAAATAATGGAACTAAACAAAAAAAGGGGATACAGATGAATGTCCATTTTGTATCTGTGTATTCAAAGTGGTTAGGATAGATATACTGTTACATTCTCTTCATGAATAGAGTGATTTGTTCTAATGGTGTTTGTAAATAGGATATCATGTCCACATCTTGTACAGAAATTAACCACTAGGAAGAATGTATGCAACGCGTTAATTATTGGAACTGTCTTACCAATTTGGTTTGAAACTGTCTCATTGCTACTTGTTTCTCAATAAAATTATGGGGGAAAAAATAAGGAGCTGGGGCCAGCGAGATAACTCAGTGGACTAAAGCATCTGCTTAGGCAAGCTCAGGGATCGTGGTTCGACCACATGCCACACCAGACCTGCTCCCACAGTGGGCTGAGCTGTCCAGAGTCCGGGTGTAAGTGGCATGCGCTTGTAATGCCAGCGCTGGGGAGACTGAAAGCAAGAGGCTGAAAGCATGAGTCTAAGCTGCATAGTGAGACCCTGTAACAACCAAATACATTAAAAAAGATCCCTCCTCCCGAAAAAAAAACTAATTGAAAATAAGCTACTGAGAGACAGTTGTGATACGGCTCCTCCAACTGAAAGATCTCGTGCACTTTCAGGTGACAGTGTCAGAGCTGAACTGACTTAGATAATACTGGCTTCTGTGGAAAATTATTTGCTTGCTGAGGGAGTGGAATCAGCACAGCTTTCAGGCTCACCAAAGCCCTCTGGGTTGTGTTAATTATGTTGTGAAAAGAGGAAAAACAAGCAACTCTTTTACTGACAGTGACAAACCACATTTTTGCCTGTATAGTGGGGAGACCGAAGCCTCTCTCACCTAGGAAGGAGCTGGGGTGAGTGCGGGTAGTAGCAAATGTTCACACTGCGTGATATTTTAACACACATTTTAGATATTTAAGTGGAAGTGAGTAGATATTTTAATTTGTGAATCTGAAATTCAGAAGAGGAGTCTGGCATAAAACTCTAAATTTGGGGTTTAATTGTGCATTTGCCATTTAGTACTGTGACTAAATGTGGAATTTCTTTCCTGCTAGTTTTTGTAATTGAATTCAGCATGAGAAGTAAGTATGTGAACTTGGGCAAGTTAGTAGACTTTTAAAAACTTTTCTCAATCTAACCATTGTGGTAATACTAATAGCTACTTACCTCAAACATTTGTTGATAATTTGAGATAATGTACATAAAATAGTTACCATAGGTTAAGCATTTTGTCAACTTTAAATTAACAGTGAATGTATAACTTTTAAATTTCATTGTGCAAGACAGACTTAAATGTATAAAAATTATTTAGCAAATGCTATTTTGCCTCTACATATGCCACGAAATAATCATTTACTATATTCTGGGTTATGATAACCAAAATAAATAGACGATATTGCCCTGGTTTTTGAGGAATTTATACACTAATTATCTACACATTATCTTTATAATGTTTTGCTAAATGGAAAACTGACATATGAAATAGTAGTGAATTAGGAGGATATTAATTTTCCAAACATGCTCTGAACAAACTTGATTGAACAACAATAGGGAAGAGGCTACAAGAAAATTCAGATAAAAAAAATAGATTGACAGGGTCAGCCAAATAGCTCAGCAGATTAAAGCACCTGCAAGCAGGCACCAGGGCTGGGGATTCAATCCTGCCATGCCCGCCTTCCCCCAGGGTGGGTGGAGAGGGCAATTGAGACTGGGCATGGTGGTGTGCGCCTGTGATCCCAGCACATGGGAAGCTGTGAACAGGTGGATCACTATGAGTCCAATCTAGTAGTGAGACCCTGAACACCCTGTAGACCCTTCCCTAAAATAAAAAATAAAAATAAAAAAATAGATTGACAGTATTTTCATTTTCTTCTAAAGGCTATTGAAAGACTATACTGGGAAGACTGAATGAGGGTGCTGCTTTACAGCACTCTACTCAATAAAACTGTGAAGCCCTCCCTACTGTTCTCATTCAGTTAGGGGAAGCGTGTTGACAAGGCAGTTGATAGTTCAAGTGGACAAGTGGAGAAAGTATAAATGGTGAGCAGGGGAAACCCGGAAAGTACTGGGCCAGGAAAGCCTTCCCTAGAATTCATCTGGATATATTAACAAAGGATGGCTGAGGGGTGGAAATTGAGTAAGGCTTGTTCCTCCAACTGTACAAATGAAAACCAAAGTGAAATATTGCAAAGATAGGTGAAGAACGTTTTAGATGGGGTAGGGGGCTTCTTTGGGTTTGATTTCAGCATATATTATCTTACAATATTCATGTCAATTCAACTGTGATTCTCATTTTTTATAGGAGAAACTAAAAGCTTACAGGAAATAACTTGCCTAAAATCATAAGCCAGCACATAGAAGGTTTTAGATTCCTAATTTTTTTCAGCATGACTAAAAAAAAAATATTGCTTGTTTATAACATTGTTTCATCACTGAGTGATTCTTATCTTGGGGGTCCATAATTTATGGGGGCTTTTCAGTACATTTAGTTCTAGTAAAGTGAATCTATTTTTTAAATGAATATCACTATGTTTTGAAAATTTAGTATATATTTCCCAGTTAATTTGTATAATTTAAAAATTCAATAAATGAAAAACAGTATATTTTTATTTTAGCTTAGTTTTGAGTTAATATCTTCTTACATTAATCATGTGATTCATAATTAATATATTCATGGTGAGGAACTGGTACATGTGCATACACATATAGGTACAACCAGAGCATCTTGATTCTTTTTTACATCTACTTCTTCTCCTCTCCCTCCCTTCTCTTTGTCTCTCTTGATGCCCTTCCCATCAGTAAAAAGTCCATCACCTGGTATCCTAGCATCTACTTTTATCCTAATTTTTTTTCTTTTTTCTTTTTCTTTTTTTGTACAGGGTCTACAAGTTCTCACTACAAAGATCAGACTCACAGTTAGCCTCCTGTTTTCAGCCTCTCAAGTGCTGGGATTACAGGCAAGCACCACCACATCCAGTCTCAGTGACCAGCTCAGCCCGCCCAGGGGCGGGGCAGGCACTGCATGCTGAATATCCAACCCCAGTCCGTGCGCCTGCCTAATCAGGTAATTCAATCTACTGAGCTATAGGCTGGCTCTTATCTTAATTTTTATTAGTACATGTTTGTAATACTGAATGATTCCATTCAGCATGGGAATTTGTCCACGTACATAACACGTACTCCTTATTTTTTATTCCTCTCTTGTCCTCTCTCCCCTCTGGAAATTATAGTTTAGAGATAAAACAATTTTTCTAAATTCTTACACATCACACAGCGAATAATGGGCTGGAAATCTGTCTCAGGTTTACCGAACCGAAACTTTGAACTTTTCTTCATCCAATAAGGTGCTTCTGTCATTACACATTTGAGTAAATCAGCTTTTTGGAATCAGATTCGAACTTCACGTCTGCTTCTTCTATGGGGCATGCTCTGAAACACCATTTCCATGCAGAACGTGAGGTAGAGTCTGAGCAGCGCTATCTTTCCCCCCAGTACGCTCTTGCGGTGACTGGCCAAGGACGGCTTTTCACATTGGTCCCCACATCCCGCTTCAACAGTTTGCCTTCTATATTTATCCGAGTGCTCCTTTTGAAAGAATATTTCTCATTTATCTTTCAAACTCAAGTGAACTAAATAAATTGCTCTGTAGAACCCAAATGGTGGTATTGGTTCTATTTTCCTTGTTCTCAGTTGTTTTTCGTTTTTTTTTTTTTTTTTTCTTTGCTAAGAAGAGAATACTAGGATATGTACTAGGATATGTCGATGGGAAAGAGATATATAGCAACCTAGGTATCCTTGTAATGATGAAATTAATAGACAAAAGGGTGAAAGTAATGAATGGAGTCTGACATTTAACAAAGCAGCTCTGTAATTGGGCTCAGATGTATATTGAGAGTTTACTTCCAGGACTGACTAAATCACAGAAAGAGCAGAGATGATCAGGTAACTCAATGTGTGGCTTTACTTTTTGTTGTTGTTGTTGTTGTTGTTCCAGGAATTGAACTCAAGGCCTTGCACTTGCCAGGTTAAGAACACAGACTTAGTAGAAAGACAAGGAGAAAGAAGCTGGCATAAATGACTACTTTATAGTATGTGTGGAATCCTTGGATGGATCCTCAAAGCTTACCCTGAGGATCAGATGTCACAGATCAAAAGAGACAAAAGTCTTACTATTGGCAACGCACAGATGTGTGATACTAAATTCAGAAACCCTGCCAAGGAAAATTAAAGAGAAGGGAACGTCAAAGAGGCCAGAATCACTGACTTTTTTTGTGAGAATGGTGAGTTGGAAAGGGTTAAGGTTTAGAAGTTATTTCCTATGGGATACATACTGCTAGAAGAGACACAGACAAGGAAGATAGGTTCAGAGCAGTAGTGTTTTATCTGAGGGACAGCTTACTTTAGTAGGGACCGTAATCTCTTAGCTGTCTCTTGACTTTATGAAAACCTCTACTCCATCACCTTCTGTTTTTAACTTTTCTGCCTGACTTTCTGGGAGGTGTGGGTCTGGAGGGGAGAACATAAAGATGAAGGTGACACTGTGATTCTTTTAGAAATTTTAGTAATGGACCAATCTCCAGCTATTGTTTCTCTTAAGTCAATTTCTTCATGTGTTTCTTGAGTTTTTTCCTTTTCTATTTATTCAGTATGAGATCCTGATCAGAAAAAAAGTTGTAATTTAACAGAGTAACAAAAGAAAGGTGAGAAGAAAGATGAAGGAATGATATAAATAAATATTAATAGGCAAATGCTCAAGTAGTTCTAAGAAAATATGAAGCAGATATTTATTAATATGATTCTATTGACCAGCAAACAAAAGTGCAAAACTAGGATTTAGGTAGAAATTTATTATCCAAATGACTAAACTCATATTCTTCAGTCTTCCTACTTTTGTAAAATAAATGCATTATCTACTAGACATCAGTATAAAATTGAGAGAAGGTATGAGTGTGTGTTAAATCCACTGAAGAAATTTGAACACATAACCTACTAGCTTTCTTTCATTAAATTAAAACTGATGATGCTTAACTGTTAGAATTCTGTTGTTTGATTTTCTGAACTAGAAAATTTGATTTTCTAGTTCAGAAAATCAGATTGCTGCAAATTAAGAGACAAATTAATTTAGTAGGTATATAACAAAAACATTCAAATATTTTAAAGTAATACCTTCATGCAACTAATTTAGATTCATGGTTGTTAGCCAAAGAGTATTTGAAGACTTGACTTTAATATAGTAATTTATCTAATTATAAAAATAATATGCACAAACTGGCACCTATTGTGGACATTAATTCTAGTGTTAAAATTAAGCCCTTTTCCATTAAGTGTCACACTGGACATTCTCAGCAACCTTGAAAATTGGTAGTGTTTTCTTCCTAGTTACATATAGTGAATGAAAAAGAAGTCATGCTGAAAGTAAATTATGTTCCCTCAAAGGTCATAATAAGAGGAAAGAGAACAAGGATCTGTTATGGTCTGGGCCTTTCCAAGGGGAACAATATAACATAGGGCACATATTTTTAAGATTATTTTATAATGAATCACCCAAAGAAACATATAGAAAGAGTGCAGGAAATCTGTTCAAACGCTAACACCAAAGAGTTCAACTGAGGGCTTCATTCCTAATATCTTGGATGAAACCATGTAAAGACTTGGTGCTCCTAACAGTGACCCCATGAGCCCAGCTGGGGGCCTAGAGCTCAAGACAATGTTTCATGTAGGTCTATTTCATGGATCTTTGTTTGGAAGGTCCAAAGGTTAGTGGTGGAAGCTAGAAAGTCTATGCCACTGGGATGAAGGATCTGTGGGGGTGGGCTGAAGGATCTGCAGTGTGGCCAGGAAGCAGCACTCCACATAAGAACCAGAGTTCCTCCAAAAAGTATCACAGCCACCCTAAGCAACAGTGAGGTCTGAACTCCTCCAAGGATGAGGAAAGCCAAGTTCCAACGAGGAAAGTCAATATGGCCAACTTCTCTAGGAGACTGAGCAGTGCACCATCTTCCCCGCCAGAGTCAGGAGGTGATACACAAGGAGCAGAACTCCTCTAAAAAGAGCCATAGCTGTTCTCAATGGCAATGAGCTCCCAAGCTCCTCCTCTGATAAGAGCAGTCAAGTCCATGAGGAAGGCTATCATAAGTAGAATAGTCCTCAAGCAGAATAGCTCAAGAAAACTAGTAGCTTCCTAACAGCTTCTCCAAATAGCTTCCCTAACAGCTACTCTGCCCCTCACACTTGTGGCAGCAATCCTCAGGTGGACCTCCCACAACCTATGCCACATTAATGTAACAAGTTGACCACCACAAATCTGTGGCAATCCACT
>NW_004524785.1:707027-726180 GCF_000260255.1 Octodon degus | reverse complement strand
TCTAATCCCATTTTATTAAGGATTTATTCTTTACACTTGCTTCCATAGTGGTTGTTCCAGTCTACACTCCCACCAACAGTGGAGAAGGGTTGCTTTTCCCCCTCCACCCTTCCAGCATTTGTTGCTAGTTGACTTCTTAATGATAGCCATTCCTTGTGGGTGAGATGGAATCTCTGTTTTAACTTGCAACAGTTGCATGACCAAAGATGTTGAACATTTTCTCACATATTTATTTATCATTTGTATTTCTTCAAATGAAAAATGTAAACTGATCTCACATGCCCATTTTTGGATTGGTCTTTCAATGTTGGTGGCCTGATTTTTTTTAATTCTTCATATGTTCTAGGTAGAATTGCTTTGTCAAAGGGACAGCTGCTATATTTTATTTTCCAATTTGTGGATTGATATTTCACTCTGTTGGTGATTTCTCTTAATATGCAGAAACTTTTAAAAAAGATGAGATCTCATTTGTTGATTCTTTGAAGTATTTCATAGGCAGTTTGGTTTTAATTCATGAATTCTCTACCTAAACCTATGTCTTAAAGATAACAATCCAGGGGCCGGGGAGATGGCTCAGTGGAATAAGTGCTTCCCTGGCAAGCGCAAGGGCCTGAGTTCAATCCCCTGTTCCACAAAACAAACAAACAAACAAACAAACAAACAAACAAATCCACTTACTTTCTCTTCCAGTAGACTCAGTGTTTCTGTCTTAATATGAAAGTCTCTAATCCATTTTGAATTTAGTTTGGTGCATGGTGATAGACATGGGTCTAAGTTTAGCCAATTTTTCCAGTACCATTTATTAAAGAGGCTATGGTTCTTTTTCTTTTTTAAAAAAAATTATTTATTTATTTGTGTGTGTGTGTGTGTGTGTGTGTGTGTGTGTGTGTGTGTGTGGCCAGCTCAGCCCACCAGGTGGCGGGGCTGGCTGGCATGTGGTGCTGGGGGATTGAACTGCGGTCCCTGTGCTTTGCTAAGCTTGTTCTAAGTAGGTGCTTTAGACCACTGAGCCATCTCACCAGCCCCGTGGCTATGTTTCTTTCAGTGAACATTTTTGGCCCCTTTGCCTTAGGTAAGGTGGCTGAGTGCATTTGTAGTTGTGTCTGTAGCTTCTCTTCTGTTCCACTGATCTTCAGGTTTGTTTTTATTTGAGTGCCGTTCTGATTTTATCACAGAAAGTTCATAGTATAATTTCAGGTCAGGGCTTGTGATGCTTCCTGCCTGTCCTTTGTTGCCCAGTATTGCTTTCAATATTCTGGGTCTCTTCTCATTCCAGTTGAATTTTAGGAATTTTCTCTAGACCTGTTATGGATTCTAATGGTATTATACTCAGGATTACATTGAATCAGTATAATTTGTGACTATGTCCAGTTTCACAATGTTCGTTCTTCCTATCCAGGAGCAAGGGATATGTTTCTTTTTTCTGAAATCATCTTAGATCTCTTTTTTCAGAGTACTATAACTTTTACTTCCTTTGTGAGATTGATTTCTAAATATTTCAGTTTTCTGGATGTTACTGTGTAAAGCCATGTTTTCTAAATTTCTCTTTCCATGTACTCATTGTGAGCAGAAATGCTATTGATTTTTGAGTATTAACTTTGTATTCTGTTACTCCACTATATAGATTCTCAGAAAATATTTGCTGAGCAAATGAAGGAAAATATATACAATGTGATTTTTTTATGTATTTAGTACAGGGTCTACAGGGTCTCACTACACAGATCAGACTTGTAATCATCCTCTTGTTTTCAGCGTCCCAAGCATTGGGACTACAGGTGTGCTCCACCATGCGTAGGCAGTCTCAGTGTGCCCTGGGAGAAGGGCCAGCATGGCACTGGGGGATGGAACCCCCATCCCTGCATCTGCCTAAGCAGGCACTTTAGTCAGCTGAGCTATCTGGCCAGCCCCTGTGAAGATTTGACTGTATGGCTTCTCTAAATGTCATGTAGAATTCAGCTGTGAATCCATCAGGACCTGAGCTTTACTTTGTTGGTAGGTTTTTAATTACATTTTTAATTTCATTGTCTGATACTACATTATTCAGTATTGTAATATCTTTTTGATTCAGCTTTGGTAATTCATATATATCTAGGAATCTGTCCATTTCTTCTGCATTTTCTCTACAGCAGCAGTAAATTTTGCAAAGAAATATTGATGATCTTCTAAATTTCCTTATCATGAGTAGTGGCTTCACACTTTTCATTCCTCATTGCATGAATTGGAATTTTTTTTTATAAGATTGGCTAAGTGTTTTCAATTTTATTTATTCTTTCAAAGAACCAACTCTTTGATCCATTAACTCTTTGTGCTTTTTCTTCATTTCCATTGCATTTCTTTCTTTTTTTATTCATACATTTTCCTGCCTTCTTTGTGCTTTGTGCTTAATTTTCTCTTCTTTTTCTAGGAGTTTAAGGTGCAGCATGCCATTCTTTGATTAATTAATTAATTAATTGCAGGGTCTTGCTATGCAGTTCAGGCCGGTAGTGTTATTCCTGTCTCAGCCTCCCACACACTGGCATTACACGTGTGTACCATTATGCCTCAGCCTCTGGGGCTAGCATGCACGTAGTACTGGGGATCAAATTTGGGTCCTTGTGCTTGTCAGACAGGTGCTTACCCCACTGAGCTATCTCCCCAGCCCTAACATTGTTTATTTGGGCTCCTTCTGTTTCTGCTGATGTAAGAATTTACACAATAAATTTTCCATTTGAGACAGCTCTTATTGCATACCCCATATTCTGATAATTCGTACATGCATTTTCTTTGGATTGTAGGTATGGGTTAATTTTTTCTTTAATTTCAACAGTGATACCTTGTTTGCTGAGGGGGGTGTCATTTCACTTTCATGTGTTTATCAAGTTTTTATAGTTTCTTTTGTCATTAATTCCCAGGTTCACTTCAGTATGATCAGACAATATGAATGAGACAATTTCAGTTCCTTTGCATTTATTTAACCATGTTTTACGTTCAAATGTATGGTCTGTTTTGGAGATGATCCCATGTGTAGCTGAGAAGAATGTGTATTCTGATGCTTTGGGGTGAAACACTCTATAAAGTGCTCCTAAGTCCATTTCTTGACAAGTTTGGTTTTGGCTCTGTTATTTCTTTGCTGAGTTTTTGCCTAATTCATCAATCTTTTTTGTGACAGCGGGTGTTAAAGTCCCCACTTGCAATTGTGAGCCTTGCCTTGCCTCACTCTTCCATTAATGGAGCCTTGCTGAGCTTTGGCTTTTCCCTCCCCCACCAGCATTGTGCAAGCCACACTAAACCCTAGACAGTGGGAGCCTTAGGGAGGCTACCCCAACCCCCAGTCATCCTGGAAGCATTGCTGTCCCAGGCTTGGCCCCGACCCCTATCATCACTGCTGAGCCTGTGTGAACACATTTAATATTCTGTTCTTTTGCTAAATTTCCGGTATTGATTATGTTTCTGTGTGTAGATATATATCAATTATGTCTAATTGGAATTCTATATGCCTCACTTATTTATGTCAGATTATTTCCCCATGCTTGGGAAATTCTCTGCTACTACTTATGCAAATAGTCTTTTTATGTATTTATCTCAACTCCTGCTGTTTTGTGGATACCTACCAATCTCATAGTGTTTTCCTTGGCATCATCTTTCAGCTCATGAATTATTGTTTTCTTTTTCCTTGTTATTTTGAAAAGATCTTTCCTTCTGTGATCATTACCTCCAACTCTGTCTTCAAGGCCTGAAAGTTTATCTTCAGTTTCATTCAAGTAGTTTTTCCAGCTTTCAAAGGAGTACTTTATTTCCTAAATATATGTTTTAATCTGTTTCATGCATTCTAATTATTACTTGTATTGGTCATTCAGTGTTTCCATCATTTTTCTGTTTTCCTCTATTTTTTATATCTATGTCTTCTTTAGGTACATTGAGCAATTTTTTCATGATTGCTGTTATTTTGTTTTGTTTACCTGAGAGATTATTTCTGATTTGATTTCTTCTGTAGCCTGATGGGCTTATTTCTTTACTTCAGTTGCCACCATGTCAGAGATTCCAATTGTATAACTTCCAAGTTCTTCTATATCTTAGTCTCTTAGTCTTGTTCGGTATGAGCTGGAAACCTGAGACTGAATTTTTCCCCTTCATTTTAACATTTTTGTAGCTCAGCCTGCTTTCCTCCAATTATTTATTCCTAAAATTGGTTTCCAAATACCTCAGTTCTGAAGTATGGAGACAAGAATTTCTGGACATTAGTTTGGGAGAGGCACAATTCAGTCTGTAATGATTTTATTTTCTTTCTACTGTGTGTTTTTTAAAAGCTTGTCTACATGCTTCTTTGTGATCTACTGGTTTTTCACTGTATAATGAAACATCATACCATGGGAAAGGGACCAGAGATTAATCAAATAGAATGAAAATATATTTAATCTGGAAAAATTTGAAATCTGTAATACACATATAAGAAAATGTGTAGAATTTTTTACAAAACAAAGGGAATTCATAGAAGTCTAGTTTCTTCCATTGAAAAGAGGAACTCAATTAATTCAACTGAACCAAGAAGTGAGAATGATGGCAAATATTTTCTATCTTATTGCTATTTTCTCTAAAGATGATATTTAATGATTTAATACAACAAGCATTAGTCTAGGTTGCAGGAAAGAAAATAATGTAAAAACACAAAGTAATAAAACCCCTAAATTTATAGAAATTACAATGAAAAGACAGAAAGGAAATATATTAAATATTTTGTAAGTAAAATAGTAATATATCTTATGGAAAAATGTAGCAAAGAAAGAGAAGTAGTGGATGTGAGATTGTTATTAAAGTCACAAACTGTCCTGGTTCATTTATAAATAAGTGTGTTCCTGGGATGTGGAACATTGAATTAAAATGCAAAAAGTGCTAAAATTAGCATACTGTGAATGAAACCATGATCATTGATAAGGCTATTGTTAACTCAGAAACATTTGCACAGGAAGCAAAGCCAAAAAGTAATCTTTCAGACTGAGATTTGACCATAGACTGGTAGTATTGAGGACCTCTGCAGGGGATCCCAATCTCCTGCAGGATGCACACAGCAAAAAGAAAGAACAAGAGACAAAATGGTGATGCAACAGGGATCTAGGATGTTACGAGGTAGCCCGATCCTTGGTATTTATTGATCACATTTACAATGAGGGACATAGTGAAGTGCAGTGATGGTCTAAAGCTAATGAAGATCTTTTCATTGATGGGAATGGTGGGGAGAGTTGGCAGGTTAATAAGAAGTTTGTCTTTTCCCTGAGATGAAACATTTTCTTTCTTTACTACTCAGTTCTCAAGGAACAGGGATGTCTTCAGCCTAGGTAATCTTGTCCTGGGGTGTCACAGCATCACAGGGCCATTGAGGCCTTAACCATGCCTGGAGGCAGTTAAAGTTATTTTTTCAAACAAAATGACTAACCTGCATGGCAAGGTACTGGGCCTCAGATAAGCCCAAATTACAATTTAATTATGAAGTGTTTTTCTCCCCAAAATATATAAAATGGCTCTTCACACTGTAGAAATTGAGGAATGATACAGACAGATATCTAGGAAGAAAATTCTCCGGTCGGAGACTAAAGAAAATTTATAATAACATGAAGTACATGCATGTTCATTGTGAAAAAGAAAGAGAAACAGGGCTTATGTGGCAGGGCCTGAGTATCTGAGGGGACAAGAGTGGGAAACAAAGCCAAAGTGACAAGACCAGGCAAAAGTGACAAGGACTGTAGATAATAGAAAGACACTGAACTTTATAGTAAAGAACCATTAGAGGATTAAGTCAAATAATGCTGTGATCTAATTTACATTTTTAAAAGCAACACCATGTTGTTGCTTTTGCAATAGGGTCTCTCTCTACAGTGCAGACTGGCCTTGAATTCCTGGTGATTCTCCTGTCTCAGCCCCCTGAGTGCTGGCATTACAGGTGGGACCCTTCACTTTTGAAGCTGCTGAGAGGGAAAGAATGTAAATATAGAGGCTAGGCAAGAAGATATTGCAGTACCATGGGGAAAAACGGCAGTGCCAAGCAGAGGGATGGCAATAGAGCACGGTGACATGTTGATGCTCTATGGACTATAAGAGAGATAGGAGTAGGAGGAAACAGCTTTTATGGTACAGAAGTAGGTATACTCAGTAGGGGAAATAGAAATATGAGTTTAGGACTCAGGGGTAAAGTTTAGCTGGTGACATAAATTTAGATATATTTGTATAAATTTAAGCTGTGATGTGTTTTGAATATGTGGGATATATTTTTACAGAAATTATTCCTGAATTTTACATAGAATCACTGAAATTTCATTGATGGTGAATGGGACAGTTACAAAGATATATAAGATAGAGGCAGAAGTTTTTGAAAGTCTTTGATAATTCATTTTTCAGCTTGTTGAGAGGATAAGCTTGAAGAATAGGAAGATGAAGACTGGAAATTTGAGTCGATAGAAAGAATTAAATTATTATGTGTGGGTTGGAAGGGGAAGGGATTCAGGGAAGTATCATCCTTAAAGTTCACAGGAGGCCAGATATCTCTATGTTAAAGTAAGCTTAGACAATATGAATGTGAGTTTTTGCCATATATTTATAGAAATAGACTATCTAGGATATTAGATTTCCCTGGCATTGAAGTTTTTTCTTTCTTTCTTTCTTTCTTTCTTTCTTTCTTTCTTTCTTTCTTTTTTTTTTTTGACCGGGCAAAGTAGCTTTATTATAGAGAGCCAGGGCTACATAGCATTTAAGAGTTGGCATTGGGCCCTTTTTCTTGCCAAATGTGGGCACCATGTTGATGAAGCACTGGTTGTACTGCATCTTGCACTTGATCCCACACATCTTCTTCTTCTTTTCCTGTTTGGCCATCTTGGGGGTCTGAACCCTTCACGTTTCCAGCCTGAGTTAGGGAACTGTGGAGCTTACTTTCAAGCATGCGACCAGCTACTTCCAGAGTGGCCAGGGCTTCCACTCCACACTGGCTTAAGGTGGCTTTATCCTCCAACAGCTGGCCTGGCAGGAGAATGACTTGATCTTCTGGTGTGATGCCCTCCAATGATGCACCTGAGCCTTGATCTGGGTGACCGTCTCCTGGCCGGTCACTTCAAGGGTATGTAGGGTCTGGGCGTGGACAAAGAGTTGCATGGTGACAACTGAATGGCTGAGTTAGCCACCACTACTGTGAAGATGGAGCCCAGACCAGGGTTAAAGTTTTAACAAAACAGTATGACAACTTCAGATAAAAATAATACTGAAGAGATTCAAGATAATGTGGGGGAAAAATAAATGTTTCCATCTTATATTACTGATCCTTTAATTCAACTGTGACAAAAAGAGAACTGAAAGAAAAGTAAGAGAGTTCCAGGAAAAGTTGGTAGATTAAGACTTTCATGTAGCAGAATAATTACAGAAACAATGAACATAGGAACTATACATGTGAGATACATTACAGTCCCTAAAAGAATAAAGGGCATTCACAAAGCCTGGAGAAAAGTACAAGATTAGTTTACTCTTTGGTTTTTAAGGTTGTATATTTACCAACTTTGTTTCACTTTGTATGTTTTGTGCATTCTGTATCCATTTCTGGAGGACAGTTGTCCACTTTGGTGGACGTGGATTTGTCCCTGACCTAGAAGTCCAAGAAATCGTTACTTTCCACATCTTATAGAGTTCATCGCAAAGATAATTCACGTATATCTGGGTTGGATTTCACTCTGTTCTAGCCAATTGATGTCAGCAACTGGATGTCATATATTTTACTACTCCTGCAGATGTAATGGTTATTGACTGAAAACATGTCCCAAGCTGATTCTAAATAAGGCAGTGCAGAGGGGCGAGGGTAAGAAGACATAGTTCCTAAAGACATAATTGGCATTTTGTGAAAGCAAAGGAACTGGATTAATAATCATTTTTACCTTTTTATTTGTTCGGGTTTAAGTGAAATAAATCAGATGTATAAGGTAAAATATCACAAAATTTTTCACTTTCTTTCTTTTCAGTACTGAGGATTGAATTCAGGACCTTGTACTTGCTAGGCAAGCATTTATTTTGCTGAGCTATCACTCTGGCCTCTAAATATGATTGGTACATACCTGGAAGTACTTTTTTTGTGGCTGGCTCAGCCCACCCTCGGTGTGGGGCTGGCATGGAATGTGATGTTGAGGATCGAACTGCAGTGTCTCAACTTGCCTAAGCAGGTGCATTAGACCACTGAGTTAGCTGGCCAGCCCTAATTTTTCTTATATGATGAATCCACTATCTAAATAAGTCAATATTATTAACTACAGAATAGTTTCAGACTAGAATTATTGAAAGGGGTAGACTTTCTTGCCAAATTGAACATTCAAGTAAGTGTTGTTTTCCATACCTTGGTTGAAATAGACTGCCAATTAATTTATTCTGCTCTTGCATCCCGCTTGCATTTGCTTATCTTGCTCATCTTTTCTTGGCATGAGTTTGTGGTGACATAAGCCACACATTCACTATGGGTGGTTGGTGCACTTATACAACATGTCTTAGTTCTGTTATTGTCACTATCTCTCCCTACTCCCTTCTTCTCTTCATCTCCCTTCCATTTTATATCTCATATTTTATTATTTTTATCTTTACTATTACTTTTAATGTATTTAGTACAAGGTCTATCTGGTCTCACTACACAGCTCAGACTCGTTGAACCTCCTCTTTTCAGCCTCCTAAGTGCTGGGATTACAGGCTCATGCCACCAGGCCCAGTCTCAATCCTCATCTTAGTACACCCCAGGGTGGGGCTGGCAGGGCACACTGGGGTTCAAATACTGGGGATTGAACCCTGGTCCCTGGGCCTGTCTAAGCAGGCATTTTAGTCCACTGAGCTTTCTGGCCAGCCTAACTCATATTTTATAGGTTACCACAGTTTATACTTTTAAAATTCATTACTTTAATATTTTCTGTCTATGTGATGCTAGGAGCCCCATATAAGTGTTTCTATTATTTTTTCAATCTTAATTATAAGCCATTTAGTATCACATTTCTATTCTTATTTCCCTAATACTCCACTGATTAAAGTAGATGGTAGGAAGGAAATATATTTTCTTTCCATGGTATTAAGCATTTCATATACACAGCTAAACATTTAGGTACAATTAAACTAATGAATATCTTTTTAAGTGTAGCTGATATTAGGCCGCACCATAACTGAGGTGGAGTATACATAAAAATAAAGATGTATTTGATACCCAAAGAAACCTTTCATAAAGACAGAAAATGTCGGGGCCAGAGAAATAGTTTAGTAGAATAAGCACTTGCCTGGCAAGTGCAAGGGCCTGAGTTCAATCCCTGGTTCCATAAAAAAAAAAAAAAAGACAGAAAATGTCTATTTATCAGGAAGCATATTGACCAGAGAATGTACTGAAGTATAGTACTGGACGTGTGATTAAAGATGAGAATGATTTCAAAATGGAGCAAAATGATTTTCACCAGTTCTTGAAGAAATACATCCAGGTGCTACTTCTTGAGGTTTCCCAAAGTACCCCAGATTCTAATCACTTGGAAAGAACTAGTGAATTCTGAGTGGTGGATTATCATAATCAAGATGGTATATGGAATGTCCTGTAAATGATCAAGAATTACCTAGTAGTCTTAAGATTAATAGTATGAATAAGAAGGGGAATGATGAAATGTCAAATTATTTTAATCACTTCTGCTACCATTAAAACCTAGGAAACCGGACAGAATAACCGAATGGAGAATTTTACTCTATGCCCTGATTTAAAAAGAGTTGTGTCCATTACTGAGTTGGCACTGGCAGTAAACAGAAAGTGCGATGAAGAAATGTCACTTTTCTGATCTCGATTTTTGGGCACAGAAAGCAGTGTGGGTGGTCCAAACGAGAGACACAAAATAAGTCTATTCCATGTGGAGCTTGGGTGTTAAAGTAGAGTGACTATTTGAGGAAAGTAAACTTCATGATTTTTTTAAAGAGACAAAAAGCAATAAGAATGATACAGAATTTAAAATAAGTTGATAGGGAATTGACAATGGTTATTACAGTGTATATTGTTATCTTCAAAGTAGTTGCTAGATTACCAGGTATAGACATGTGTGATTGATCAAACAATATAAATGTTAACTGTTCCTTTCAGTGAACTAATAGTAGTAGTATAATCATCTTAGTTATCTTGTGTTTGCATACGTTATCTTTTTATTCTCTTTTTTCTTTTCTCTTCTCCCCCATCCCAGTTGTTCTTTGCTTCTTTGAGCAGTTTCTTTCCCTTTCATACTATCTATGGTACCTTTCAGATTTTATTTACTCTTTCAGTTTGCTATACTAAGGAAACAATACAATTTTTACACATATGGGTCTGATTTCTTTCACTTATGAGTGTGTTGCATCTATTTACCTAGAAAAGCCTTGAGATTATCTTTCTTTATCGCTAAGTAATACTCCATTGTATAAAATACCTCACCTTTTTTATCCATTCCTCAGTAGATGGACATTTGGAGTGTTTCCAACATTTAGCCATGACAAATTTTGCTACTATAATATGGGTGCACATACATCACTGTGATCGGATGTCTTCATTTCTTCTGGGAAAACAACATTATCCATTTTAAGAGTCAAATAGAACCTGGAGATGTGACTGCTGAGCCTTCATTAGTCTTAAGGTGCACTTTCTGGGAACATGTAGCCAGGCAACCTGCACATTTATACAGGAGAGTTTAAAAGGAAACATCCCATTAACTTCCATGAAATCAAGAGGTTAAATTCATAGTTCACAGCCTTATAACAGTCAAGAAAATCCCCCACTTGGGTCTCCGTCAGCCAGTGACATGCACTGCCTTCTGATTAGATGTTCTGACTTCTGTGTTGTAGCTTAATATGTTAAACATATCCCACTTTTAAGTGGGAACTGTGAGCCGCACATCTGTAGTCCTCATACATCAGGAGGAGTACAAGTCCAAGCATGATAGCCTAGGCAGTGCACAGACTTGGCAAGGGCTTGCCCTAAAATAAAATAGCTCAGCGTGAAGACCCTGGGCTCAAGCCTGAGCACAACCCAACCAAACCAAACATCCCACTATTAGCCTTTAGCTATCTAAGTTAAGAATTCTAAGTCATTAGCAAAAGGTATTAAGAGATTTCCAAGTTTCAAATGCCAAATGTTTGAGCATTTTTAATGTTAGAATTATTGGGTGCTTTTAGAGATTATTTATGGAATCATTGAGTAATTGAGTGGATTAATGAATACTAAGTATATGATGAAATCTTTACATTTATTCCAGACTAGTTTTGCCTGTGATACAGATATGCATATTAATAAGGAAAATGCATGATGTGACTATTTTATTTTTCATTGTCCTTATTTATTATAAGTTAAAGTATAATATAAAAGTTCCCTAGCTAAACAATAGTACTGGGTTTGAATTCTGGAACCTGTCAACTTGCAATTGGACAAATCTTTCTATGACTATCATCTTGACTTTCTAGACTGGAGCAAGTTTGAGCTCTAACTTGCCATTTTCTAACTATAAATTTGAATTCTTAATATTTTTGTGCCTCATTTTTCTCATAACCAAAGCAAAATTTAAAATAGCACTTATGTCATAGATTTAGTGTCAATATGAAATGTGCTAGCATGTACGGCAAATACAACATGACCAATATATGAAAAGCAGTGAATACAATGTATCGTAATTTATGTTGTTGAGAAGAAAGCCTCATCTCATAAGGTCATTGTTAAGGTAAGGTAGGCACAGTCTGATGTCTGTGATTTGGTGAGTGACAGATGATATTCAATTAACTTCAGTTCCCATGTAGGTAAAACACACTTTCTATCCTATCTTGGATAAATAGAATCTCTGGCCTTGGATCTGGTCTGTAGTTCTCAAGATCTGTAGGTAAGGTGACAGTTGACTGGTATGCATCCCCAGGGTAGAATATAAGAAGCTGAAACAGTGTTAAGGAAAAGGAAAATAAAACTAAAGTGAAAGAAAAAGTCCAAAGAATCAATATAGTGAAATAAAATAAGAAGGAAAATCCTAAAGTTTCCAAAGAACAAGTAGCTTTTAGGGTTACAGTGTTGAGGGGCTCTAACTAGCAGAGCTTCTCCAGGGGCTGGTCTGTAACTTTATACCTGATTAGACTTTTAGGGCACTGGAGTGAGACAGAGGCCACTGAGCAAATGTTGGTCAGTTTCTGTCCAATAGACTGCTCCGCGATGGGGAAGGCGAGACCAATCTCTTGATTAACCTGCATTGTGTTTCCACTGAAGTGAGTGGAATTCTGGAGCATCTGTTTTAACTCTGAAAAGGGAAGTGTGTGAGAAGACACCTCCAATCTTTCTCCCTCATCCCTGATTTCTGCACTTCACAAGGAAACCTGTCATTTTTGATTGGTGAAATTGGAGCAAAGATAAACAGTGTTTTAGCCTTTGGATCCTTCTCTTTCTGTTTTCGACTTGTTTGCATGTAGAGAGAAGGAGCGCCTTTGTTCAGGTGAATCGGGAGGCCATGCAGTGTTCGCACCTAATGCTGCTTTGTCCAGAGCCCTGCACTCTGTTTCAAAGCTGATCTTTCACACAGTCTTGATTTGCTTGTGTCTGCTTACACACACTGCCGACCCCGTGGCATTGTATGTTCGGAGACTGGAGTGCTAATTCATCCAGATCTACTCTTGCTACCATCCCAGTTGTCTAATCTGCTGGAGACAATCCAGGAGCGGGTGGAGTGTGGCTTGGGAGCTGCTCCCTGTGAGGCATGGAGCAGTCATTCTCTCCAATTTGAGAAAAAAAAAAAAATGAGGAATGATGAGTTACAATAGTAACCTTTCACACAAAACACCCAAAATTATGGGCCTGAGTATCACGTCGGCTGCAATTAAGATTTCATCCAACCCCAGACTTGTAAAATATTAATGTTAAAATTCAAATTATCCGCTAAATGCAGTGGACTTAATATAATTGGAATAGATAGAGACAGGGTAGGAATTCATTCTAAAAAGTTCAAACGGTGTCTATTTATCTTTTTATGTACTAATCAATAGAGGACTTTCATATGCTCCTGTTTTCTAAAAACGAAGTCACTTTCATAGAAATATTCCAGAGAGCAAATTGATCAAAGACTGAGAACAAAAAGAATTGATAAATATAAAGCCACCTTGCTGGGGTGTCTGGGTAGGTGTCGTGAGACGTGTATGAGATCCAATTTAATTAGCAGCCTGACTCTTCTCTAGAATGGTGTAAATAGTGTGGGAAATTTGCAAATTGGGCCAAGTCAAAAGAAATAGCACGTGCTTAGCAGATAAACTGATTAGAAAAATTAAATAATAGTACAGAACAAAGACACCAAAAGCAAATATTCCGAGGGCAATTTAGACTGCAAGGTTTAAATAAATCAAAAGAGGTGCTATAAGTTTTCTCAATATGGTAAGTATGATCTTCAGTTTAAAAACTTTTATCCAATTCTGCATGATTAATGTTTCCTTGTTCAGATCATTTTGAACTGCTTAACTGAGATAAATTTCACGAAATTTATCTATTTAAAATACACAGGGCCAGGAATACAGCTCAGGGCCTAAGTGCCTGCCTGGCAAATGCAAAGGCCTGAGCTTGGTCCCTGGTGCCAAAAATAAATAAAATAAAATAAAAAATAAAACATACAAGATTGCTCTTCACAAAGTCAAAATGACGAAATCATTGTCCCAAACAGCTTTCATTCCACACCATCCCTTCTAGAGGAAACCCTGTCCTCATGCTAGGAAACCATGACTCCAGTTTGATTTTCTCTAGCAGTGTCACTTTCGGACCCCCCATGTGAGTGGAGGCAGGCAGGATGTACTACTGTGTGGCTGCTTTCTTTCAGAGCGTGCTTTCAAGGTTCATTCAGTCATGATATGTTAGTAGTGCCCAGGCCACTGTATTGGCAAAAGACATTATGTCGTGTAGAACTATCCTCTAGCTTAATTTTGTCGTTATGCTAGGGATTGAACACAGGACTGTAGGCATGTGTTCTACCAACACCCTCACACAACATTTTACTCCTTTATCAGCTGATAAATGATTGCGTCATTTCTATGCTTTTTACTGTTATAAATAGGCCTGTATAAATATTCATGCACAAACACTGGTGTAGGCACAAGCTGTGATTTCTCTTGCATGTAAGCTTAGGTATGGAAAGTGTGCGCATAAAGTAGCTCAACGTCAACATTTGAAGGATTGCTGAATTGTCTTTCCTAGCAGCTGAAAAATCTTACATTTCAAACATTAGTGTTTGTGGCTTTCAATTTGTCCACATACTAATCCATACTTTTTGCTGCCTGCCCTTTTTATTAGAGTCATTCTATTAGTTGTGAGGAAGATTTAGTATTGCTGGTTTGATTCAGTGTTACCTTTTCACAAACAATATTAAGTTCTCATGCTTACTTGTTTCACATAGTTTTGGAGAAATTTATATAAATATATTTTGCTCACATTTTTAAAGGGGTAAATCTCTCCACATATTATTGAATTGTGAAGTTCTTGGTATATTCATGGTAGTAATGCATTATTATGTAGATCTTAAATACTTTTCTCCCATTTGGTGAAATGGGTTTCCAGTTTCTTGGTGGAATGGTTTGTAGCCCCAATATATTACATTATGAAATTCAATTAATTTTATCTATTTTCCCTGACCCTTATGGTGCCATATTTAAAGCATTACCTGACACCTGGTACAAAGATTTACACCTATATTTTCTTTATAGAGTTTTATAGTATGAGTTGAAACACTTAGTTATTAGAATCATTGTGTATTCCTTTTTGTGTATGGTACAATTGGGAATTCATTTATTTTTTCATATGGTTCTTCGTTGATGCAACATTTCTTGAAAAATATATTTTATCATCAAAGAGTTATTAACTCTTGTTAATAAACAATAACCATAAGTCCAAAGGGTTATGTGTGAACTTTTGACTCCTCCATTGATACCTTTTTCTTTATATATTTTAATATGTAGCTGAAATATACAATCTGATGTAAATGTGCATCAATATGACTATTGATGAGATACACATACCCCTGTGATTGCAGCAGAATGAGTAAAAATGAGAAAAAAAGAAGTATAGATTTATCCTTGTATACTAGCAAAATATATTGCTTCCTCTGTGATTTTCATAAATTTTTAAGTCAGAAAATGATGGTCTCTAAAATTCCTCTTCCTTTTCTTCATTTCTTTGACTATTCTAGGGAGCCTGCTGGTTAGCTCAGTTGTTTAAGCGCCTGCTCATGCAAATGCAGTCAGGCGCAGAATACTGTGGTTAGATCCCCACCTCCACCTGCATTACTAGACCAGCCCTTAAGGCAGCCTGAGCCAGCACCCCCAGACACACACACACACACACAAAATCATTCTTTGACTATTCTAGGTCTTGTATATTTTTGAAAATTATTACCAATTTTTCAAATAAAATGAATCAAACCTAGGTGGGATTTTGATGGAGATTATGCTGAATCTTCAAGAAAATTAAATTTTACCTCTAAATTTTAAACCCTCCCATTCACCCACATCTTCTTTAGTTCTTATTTTGTTTCTTTCAACAATGTTTGGAAATTTCATTTTGAGTCTTGTACTTTTTTGTCAATTACAATCTTAAATATTTACTTCTTTTACATACTTTTAAAAGTGAAAAAGTCACTTAATTATTTTTCAACACTTCTGTAACTATATATAGATACCTGTCAGTGTACCTTATATCATTTATGAATTTATTATAAACATTCCAATATGTCTTAATTTATTGGTTAAAAGTCTTTTTGTTGTGCTTTGGGTTTTCTAAATTATGATCATATCATAAGTAATTGTATTTATTTCTCCTTTCTCATTTTTGTCTTCTAATTTTCTTGCCTACCTCTTCTGTATAGTGGGTTGCATAGCCTCCTAAATATGAGGGGAAAACATCATGTCCATTAAAGGATCATAATAAGATCTTACTTGGAAAAATGATCTTTGCAAATATAATTAGATAAACAAGGTGAGGTCAAAGTGCACTGGGGACAATACTAAATGTAATTCTAAATCCAGTAATTGGGGTCCTTATAGAAAAACTGTGAAAAGGTGCCCAGAGAGGGAATATGATAGATGAAGACAGAGACAAAAATTGTGGGGTGAAGCAAGTACAATAAAATGAAATTTAGAATTATTGACAACTGCTAGAAGCTAGAAGGAGTCAGGGAAATTTCCCTTCCTAGAGTCTTCCAAGAGAATATGGACCTAACAATACTATGATATTTTATTCTTACCACCAGAATTGTAAAATAATACATTTGCATTATTATTTTGGCAATTCATTCTGTCATACAGTCACAGCAGATCTGTGAAACTAATATAACTTCACAGTAAATAAATAACAGTAAAGTGAGTACAGTTGTTATGGCTACCTGCATATGTGAAGGTGGCCTTGGATGTGGACACTGGAAGGAGGTCGAAGTGATTTTGAAACACTTGATAGAAAAATCTTAAATTTCTAGGAAGAAATAATTATTATGAACATGGATACTAAAAATTCTAATAGAGAAGAGTTAAGGTTTAATTATTTGACCAGTCTTGTGTACATACCTATATCTGGTAATCTGAACAACAGGTTTGATAATAAAAATACATAATATAAAAATCACGGTTAATTTGCTTTGAAATTCTGCTCCAAATGTATTGTTATATGCTACTGTTTCTTTGTTTTTGTTATTATTTTTGCTCTTTAAAATAAATTTAAAAAAATTTGAACAGAAGCTGACATGAGTGTGAAAAACATTGCTGAAAAAAAATTATGCTACCTTGAAATATACACATAAAATAAATGTTCATGGAATTTTGATAGAAATATACTCATTAAAATTGCTTCTGGAGAGGTATTATGAAGATATGAAAAATGCAAAATGTGTTATTGGAAACTGGTCAAAGCAGTCAATCTTTGTTACAACGAGGCAGGAAAATTGGCCAATGTGTGTCTAACTATTCATGCAAAGTTGGAACTGGAACTGATGAACCTAGAGACATTTACTGGAGACTCTCAGACATAAAAAGGAAATTATTGTATGGTCTATTCTTTTTGCTTGTAGGAAACCATGAGAGGAAAGAGGTAAATTGAAGAAGAAACTATTATGGGGACAAAGGAACTTGATAATTCAGAACATTTTTATCAAATTCATATTGTAAAAAGCACTAATGCGTGCTCTAAAAATCATCAAAGATAA
Source organism: Octodon degus (assembly GCF_000260255.1). NCBI lineage: Eukaryota > Metazoa > Chordata > Mammalia > Rodentia > Octodontidae > Octodon > Octodon degus. The sequence goes on along the minus strand of NW_004524785.1, from coordinate 709,006 downwards.
GGGTGGATAGCACTTCTCTGATGGCCTTATGTATGTGACTTATGAACCCGATTCACAATCTCATAGAAGTCAGGAGCAGAGAAAGGATCATCCGGATAGGAGCTCTGCCAACCTCATGCCTAATGACATTCACACAAAACCAGTAGATGCCTTGGAAATGTTATAACAGCAGAAGAAAATGCCTCTTTAGACTTGAGGGAGCACAGACAGAAAAAGCTAAGAAAGTCAGCAGACTTCTGGGACATACAAAGAGGAATACGGTGTCCTGCATATGAGGTTGCCACTGATTGGCAATGGTCCACATGGAAGGGCCTCGGGCTTATTCCCCAAGGTTCAACAGCTTCAATGGACCCATGCACAGTGCCACAGAGGGCTTTTGTTAGAACTTTAAGTCTAATATAATTTCCTCTGCTGGGTTTTAAAATTATTGGTGAATGGTGAACACTTCCTTCCCCGCCCCCATTTTCTTCCTCTAGGTTTGGAAATAGTCTCCAATCTTTGTATCACCATATTATTTTGCAAGAAGAGATTTTTTCTTTGCAGCTTTACACATCCACAGGTAGAGACAAATTTTATCTCCAGATAGATTAAACCATATCTAATCTAATATCGCTCATACTTGTTTTGTAAAATTTGGGTGAGTTTGAAATTGTTGACCTGATAATTTGCCAGATATTGAACTTTATGTTCACACTAAAAAATTTGAGGGATTTTGGGATAGGATGAGCATATTTTGCAAGTGGTGTTCGAGTGAATTTATGAAGCCAGAGGGAAAGAGATAATGGTGAGAAAAGCATTCCTTTCAAATTCATGCTTATTTCAGAATATGAGTTCATTTGAAAGTAAGGTCTTGTAGATCTAGCTAATTCTTATGTCTTTCTAAACCAAGGTGGGCTGATGGCTGGTGGCCTTATCAGAAGTGCATGCCTGTATCCTGAAGAGATACAAAACTGTGCACAGGGAAGATGGTCGTGTGAAAAGGAAAGCAAACTTGGGTGACGCAGCTGAATGGTGAGAAACTGAGTGCTGCAGGGAGTCGCTAGAAGTTACCAATACGCAGGAAACAACCCCTCACCTCAAGCCACCAACAAGAGCACGCTGTGCAGTCATCTCTACCTGCTGACTCCAGCTTCAGTTCTTCTCCAAAGTTTGGAGAGAATGAACCTACAGTTATTCTGTTACTACAATCCACTCAGTTTATGGTGTTTTGTTACAGGCAGGTTTGGTAAGTTAATGTGTAATTGAAAAAACGTGGATTTTGGAGCCTGAGCTATAGTTTTGTGTTCTGTTATCTCTGAGTAAAGAAAATCACTTAAATTTGGGAGTGTTTTTGTCTTTTCTACTTTCCTTTCATTGCTGATGCAAAATGCTCGACACTCAAAATTAAATGAGGAAAGGTTTCTCTAGCTCACAGTGTGCAACAGTTTTAGTCAGTAGTCAGCTGTCTTCAGGCAAGATGACAGATAGTAGACAGTAGTTCATGGCAATGGAAGACAGAAAAAGCAACAAGAAAGGGGATTGAGACTAGCCTTTTTCTGTCTCTAATATTGTATCCAGTCTGCTGGGATTAGGGTGCTGTTAATCCAATCAGTGGGCTGACCAGCAATCAACTACTCTTTTTTTATTATTATTTTAGGGAAGGGTCTACAGGGTGTTCATGGTCTCACTACTAGATTGGACGTACAGCCTCCCAAGATCTGGGATTACAAGCATGCGCCACCATGCCCAATCTAAACCACTCTTAATCTCAACATATTTAATCCCAGCATTGCACTACAAATGAATCACACACTGCATACTCAACCACCTTGAAACAAACCTTATGGCCACATAAGGCTTTTTTTTCAGTCTGTAAAAGGGTAAAAAAACAAAAACCAAAAAACACTGTTATGTTTCAAACTAGTTTTTAATGAATTCGTTATTCTGTTATAATTATTGCTTTTAAGTAAAACTTGGTATTAGTGGGTTTTCTATCTAAA
>NW_004524785.1:700071-706401 GCF_000260255.1 Octodon degus | reverse complement strand
CACACACACACACACACACACACACACACAGAGTTGTGCTGAAAAATGTTTCTGAGCAGAAGTCTGTATTTGTGAGGCAAATGTTTGATTTGTATATATATATTTATAGTACATATTATTAGATAGCTTCCTGGAATAAAATTAAGGAAATATGGTTTATTTTTTAAGTTTATTAGTACAGTTTTATATGATCTATTCATTGCATGAAATTTATACCTGTATATGGTTGGTATATTCCGATTCCTCTCTTTTACCAATTCCCTCCACCACTTTCAATCTCTCTTCTCCTTCTTACTTATAAATCTTTGTTCTGTTTCATCCTTCTTTCTTCATTTTTTCTCATTTCCCTTCCTTCCTTTCCACCTCCCTCCTTCCTAGTTCCCTTTTCTTTTAACAATCTGTAGTTATTTCACAACAACTACTTTAACACTTTGTCCTTATTTACACATTTGGATTCTTGTCCCAGAGAAACAATGCAATATTTATGCATGTGTGTTGAATTCATTTCACGGATGAGTATGATCTCATGGTGCATCTATTTACATAGTAACAACTTCAGGTTTTACTTTTTTATGGATGAGTAGCAATCCATTGTATAAAAACTCTACAGCAGGCTGAGCAGATAGCTCAGTGGCTTACACATCTTCCTGGCAAGCACAAGGTCGTGAATTTGACCCCCAGTACAATAAATAAATAAATAAAATGCCACATTTTTTATGTATTTCTTGGTTGAGAGAAATTTGGGTTATTTCCAAGATTTAGGTATGTCACACTGTGCTACTGTAAATGTGAGCTTATGTGTGTTTCACTGGTGTCGTGCTTTTAACTCTTCTGGGAAGATACCCATAAAGGGAATAACTGGGCCAAATGGGACCTCTAATTCTAGTTTTTGCATAATTCCCACATTGATTCCCAAGATGCTTTCACCACTCTACTCTCTCACTGAGAATGGAGAGGATTTCTTTTTTCCACAGAGCCCTACTAGAATTTGTTATTGGTTAATATCTTCATAATAGCCATGCTTCCTGTATTGAGATGGAATCTCAGCATTGTTTTAATTTGCATCTATCAAATAACTAGAGTTATGGAAAATTTTTATGTATTATTTGCTATTTGTGTTTCCTCAACTGAGAAGTATGAATTCAACTCAGATGCCCATTTCTGGATTGAGTTTTTAGACTTGGGGTGCTTGATTTTTTAAAAAATTCTTTATATGTTCTAGATCTAAATACTTTGTCTGAGAGGCAACTGGCTAAAACCTTTTCCTCTTCTGTTGGCTGTCTTTTTACTCTTGGTAATTTCCTTTGTTGTGGAAATGCTTTTTGATAAGATGAGACTTCAGTTTTTTATTCTTTGTAGTATTTCTCATGTGAACAGGGTTTTCTTCATAAAATCATTGCCTATACCTATGTCTTCAAGAGGTTTCCAGGGTTTGCAGCTGAAGAAGCCTATTCTCTTTTCCAGAAGGTATAGTGTTTCAGTTTTGGTATTGAGACCTTTGATCCATTTTGATTTTAGATTAGTGCATGGCAAGAGGTATGGATCTAGTTTTAGTCCTCAGTATGTGGAAAGCCAGTTTTTCCATGACTATTAAAGAAGCTACTTTCAGTGAATGAGTACAGAACCTTTGTCAAAAATAAGGAGGCTGTTTGAAATTCTTTCTGCATCCCCTGTTCTATTCTATTGATCCTTAGGTCTTGTTTTGCCAGTACCATACTGTATTATCACAATAGTTCTGCAGTGTAATTTCAAGTCAGGGACTGTGATGCCCATTGCCTTGCCTTTGCTGCCTATGATTATTTTTGCCATTCTATGTCTTTTCTGATTTTAAAAGAATTTAAGGATTATTTTCTCTACTTCTGTGAGGTATCTCAGTGGTATTTTGATTGGGGTTGTATCCAATCTGTACAACAGTTATGGAAACATGGCTATTTTGACTCTGTTTGTTCTTCCTACCCATCAGCAAGGAATATCTTTTCATTTTTATATCCTCTTTGATCTACTTTTTTCAGAGTCCTGTCATTTTCATTGAAAAGAACATTTACTTGCTTTGTTATCTTGGTTTTTAGGTATTTCATTTTTTTCCTGTTTTATTTCATAGGGGATTGTTTTCTTTATTTCTTTCTCAGTGAATTTGTTATTTATCTACAGGAATGCTATTGATTTTGTTTTATTTTTTTGTATTTAGGCCAGGGTGTACAGGGTGTGCACAGTGTCTCACTGCATAGATTGGATTCATAGTGATCCTCCTCTTTAAAGCCTCCCAATTGCTGGAATTGCAGGCACACACCACCATGCCCACTCTCAATCACTCTCTCAGTGCACCCTGGGTCTGGCACGGCAGACCCAGGGATCAAACTCCTGGCCCCTGCATCTGCCTAAGCACGTGCTTTAATCGCTATTGATTTTAGAGCACTGACTTTGTATCCAGCTATGTAAATAGTTACTTATTAAATCCAGAACGCTTTTGGTGGAGTATTTGGGTCTTCTATGTAGAGTGTCATTTCATCTGTTAATAATAGTAGTTTAACTTATACTTTTTCTATGTTTATTCCTTTTTTATTTTTATTTTTCTAATAACTCTGGGCAATGGTGCCAGAACTATACTGAATAGGAGTGGCAATAGTGGACATTCTTATCTTGCTTATAATTTTAGAGTGAAATCCTTCAGTTTTTGTCCATTCAGAATTATATTAGCTGTTGGTTTGTCAGAGGTGGCTTTTATCAAATGGAGAGAAAACCCATCTATTTTAATTTTCTGTAGTTATTTTCACCATAATTGGGTGTTGGATTTGTCAAATAATTTTTCTGAATAGATTCAAATGATCATGCAATTTTTGTCTTTTACTCTGAGATATAATATATTATAGGTCTTGATTTCCATATATTGAACCATCCCTGCATCTCTGGAATACGTCCTACTTGATCATTGTATGTAATCTTTATGATTTGCTGCAATCTGTTTGCCAGTAATTTATTGAGAATTTTTGATCTATGTTCATTAGAGAGATTGGCCTGTACTTCTATTTTTTTGGTTCACTCTCTGGTTTTGATATTAAAACAACTCTTGCCTGCAGAATTAATTTTTGGAATATTGCTTTCCTTTCAGTTACTTTAAACAGTTTCATCAGTAGTGGCAGTAGCTCTTCTCTAAATTTCTTGTACAATGCAGCAATGAATCTACTACATAGGGAATTTTCTAGGTTGGTAAGTTTTGAATCACATTTTCAAATTTTTTTTTTGCCTGGTATAAGGTTGTTTAAAATTTTTATATTTTCTTGATTAAATTTTGTTAATTCATGTTTCTAGGAACCTGTCCATTTTTTTCTCACCTTTTTAGAGTACAGGTTCACTAAGTAGGCACATATGATCTAGTCTTCCAAGAATCAGTTGTGATTACACCCTTTTTATTTTTTATTTCATGAATTTGAATCTTTTCTTTCCTCTTTGTATAAAGTTAGATAAAGGTCTCTCAATTTTATTTAATCAAACAACACACTCTGACACATTCTTGTCTTTTTTTTTTTTTTTTTTTGTCTTCATTGCATTAATTGTAATCTGAACTTTACAATTACTCCTTAATTGCAGCTTGGAATTTGATTTATTTTTCTTTTCCTAGAAATTTGAAGTTAAACATTATATTGTTATTTTGAACTCTTTTGTTTCCCTAATAGAACTCACAGCTCTAAATTTCCCTGATAGGTCTGCTTTTATTGCATTGAATAAGTTCCAGGATGCCCTATGAGCATTCTCATTTAACTGAAGATACTGTTTAACTGTTTCCTTAATTTCATCTGTGACTTATTGGTTGCTCAAAAGGGGATTAATTAATTTTCATGTATTTAAGTAGTTTTATGGTTGCTTCAGTGTTGATTTCTCATTGCATTACATTAGAGACCAGCAATCTGCATGGAAAAATTTGAATTCTTTTGCATTTACTTAAACATGCTATAAGGGCTAGTATGAGATCTACTTGGGTGATTGTCTCATATGTAGCTGAAAATAATGTATATTATTTTTTATTTATTTATTTGAAATCAAATTGGTATAACAGTTTCAACTATTAACACATTGCATACTCTCTTCCTATTGGTTATTTGCTGTACAAGATGCAGACATGATATTCTTTTTACAAACACTATTAGAACAAATCCCTCTATTCATTAAGAGAATGTAACTATATATCTATCCTAACCATTTTGAATACACAGATACAAAATGGACATTCATTTATATCTTCTTTTTTGGTTAGTTCTGTCATTTGAATATTATAGGTGTGTTAATGAAGCAAAATATTCTAAAAGAGTCCATTAGCCCATAATAATATTGGGTCTTCCTTTTGACTGGCAATGTCAGAAATTGTTGACCTGAGTCCCTACAGCTCAACATAACAGGATGGCTTTACTTCTTATATTTCATTTTCATACTTTTCTGCTGGATGGTAAAAACCAAGATAAAGCAAGACCTATGCAACAAGAGTTGTAGCTTTTGGATTTGATAGGTCAGTCAAATCCTTTCAAGATTTTTCCTGAGATCCTGTGCCTCAGATTACAGATTCTTTGTGAGTATCAGCCATGTGGATGAGTCACCATTGCTTAGCGAATGTGCTATTTGTGAAAGCCTGGGAGAATGGTTTCTATCCATGAGACTTTTCCTAGGCACACTCTACATTATCGATCACTTTCTTCTTTGGCCCCATAATCTTATTGATCAGAAAATTTGGGACACTATTGAGATACATGACGTTATAGTACAAGTTCTCCTATGTCCTGAGTCTTAATTGACCTTGGAAAGCTAGGGCCAAAATGTTGGCTTTCCTTGCGGCCCTCCTTTTTCTCTAATTTTGGTTTGCAAACTTAGGTTGTTAACCCTCCAGAAGAGAAGCTTATTGTCATTACCATACAACTTAGGCTGTTGAACTTAATATCACTATCTGTCTGAATATCAAACATTTTAAGGATAACAAGGAACAGATATTTTTCATCAAGCACTGATATGTTGAACTTTAAGTCCTTACAGAATATGATGAAAAAGCATTAAAAATTAAAATATATTTTAAAAATAGGCAAAATGAATTTTATGATTCTTCTATTTACTCATAAGTCCAGAAATCTAACCATATACAACCTTGTAGCAAGAAAGTTGCACAACATTCCTTTTCCTGTCTCCTGCCATTATGCACCATCCCTTTCTTTTTGAATAATCATCTACCTGAGAGATAGCATGGCAGCAACTGGCATGTCATGACAAGCAGCCCATATTCAGAAGACCAGAATGACAGGCACTCCAAGTATGAACCTACTATTATAAATTGCCATCTTCAGTGCAGTTGCTTATTTCACAGGTCTCTGTATATATAGTTAGGCAGGGTGATAATCATTCCAAATAACTGCTAGATTCAAAACTCTTCTGAAGATTTTCAGGATCCTTGCCTTACCCATCTTCTACATATATCTGTATGGCTTGCCACTGTTATGATTCCAAGCTCCTCTCTTTGCTCTCTTTTCATTGTCTAGTCTTCAAGTTCTTGCTTTCCTTTTAGTTGTATTATACTTTTCTATTTGTATTTCTTATTTTGAGTTCTTATACTAGGGAAACCATACAACATTTACACATGTGTGTCTGGTTTATTTCACTTATGTGTATATCTTCAAGTGGCATCCACTTCAGTATAAAGACTTCGAGTTTATCAATCTTTATAGCTGAGTAATACTGCATTGTATAAAAATACCACATCTTTTTGATCCATTCCTCAGGTGATGGGCATCTTGGTTGTTTCCAAGATTTGACTATCACAAATTGTGCTGCTATAACCATAGGCATACATATATCCCTATGATATGATGTTTTCAGATCCTCTGGGAAGATTCCCAGTAGATGAATAGCTGAATTAAATGGGATTTCCAGTCCAAGTTTTCTATAGAGTCTCCACACTGATTTCCATACTTGTTGTACCAGTCTACATTCCCACCAGCAGTGCAGAAGGGTTCCTTTTTCCCCACAGCATCTCCAATAATTGTTGTTGGTTGATTTCTTTATGATAGCCATTCTTTCTGGGGTGAGATGATATCTCAATGTTGGGTTTTTTTTTTTTTTTTTTAACCAGGGATTGAACTCAGGCCATTGTGCTTGCCAGGGAAGCACTTTTTCAATTGAGAAATTTCCCCGGCCCCTCAATGTTATTTTAATGTGCATTTCATGGATGACTAGTGAAGTGGAGCATTTTTTCGTATACTTATTCACTTCTATAATTTCATCCTTTGAGAAATGTTTGTTCATCTCAGATGCCAATTTCTGTACTGGATCTCTAAAGTTTGGGGCTCTACTATT
>NW_004524785.1:697884-699041 GCF_000260255.1 Octodon degus | reverse complement strand
CAAATAGCAATGAGACAGTTTCAAATCAAATTGGTAGGACAGTTTCCATAATTAACACATTGCATACATTCTTCCTAGTGGTTAATTGCTGTACAGATGCGGACATGATATCCTTTTTACCATATGTCTTCAAGAGTTCCTCCTACTTTCTCTTCCAGGAGATTTAGTGTTTCTGTTTTAGTGTTCAGATCTTTAATCCATTTTGACTTTAGCTTAGTGCATGGTGGTAGACCTGGGTCAAGATTTAGTTTTTGGAATATAGAGAGCCAATTTTTCCAGCACCATTTGTTAAAGAGGTTATCTTTTTTTCCAGTGAGTATGTTTGGCCCTTTTGTCAAAGATAAGGAGGCTGAGTGTGTTCGTAGGGGCTTCAGCATCTTCTAATCTATTCTATTGATCCTCAGGTCAATTTTGTTGCCAGTATCATGCGGATATTATCACAGTAGCCTTGGAGTATAATTTCAAGTCAGGAATTGTAATGCCTCCTGCCTTGTCTTTATTGCCCAGGATTGCCTTTGCTATTCTAGGTCTTTTCTGGTTCCACATAAATTTTAGGAATGATTTCTCTAGCTTTGGGAGATATGATGGTGATAGTTTGATAGGGATTACATTAAATCTGTACAGCAATTTTGGAAGTAAGGCCATCTTCACAATGTAGGTTCTTCCTATCCAGGAGCATGGAATATCTTTCCAGTTTCTGAAATCCTCTACAATCTCTCTTTTAAGAGTACTGTAATTTTCCTTGAAAAGATCTTTGGCTTCTTTAGTTAGATGAATTCCAAGGTATTTCAATTTCCTCACTGCTATTGTAAAAGGTACTGTTTCTATAATTTCCCTCTCAGAGTGTTTTTTATCTGTGTAGAGAAATGCTAGTGACTTTTTGGTATTGACTTTGTATCCCTCTATGCTACTGAATTTCTGTATTAAATCTAATAGCTTCTTGGTGGAGTTTTTTGCATCTTCCCAGTAAAGTGCCAAGTCATCTGCAAATAATGATAATTTCACTTCTTCTTTGCCTATTCTTATTCCTTTTCTTTCTCTTGTCTAATGGCTGTAGCTAATGATTCTAGAACTATTTTGAATAGGAGTAGTGATAGAAGGCATCCTTGCCTTGTACCAGATCTAAGAGTAAAAGATTTCAGTTTTTCCCCATTTAG
>NW_004524785.1:694561-696468 GCF_000260255.1 Octodon degus | reverse complement strand
GGGATGTTAAGTTCTTCTGTTAAGATTGTGGTATTTGATATTAGATTTTTCATGTCCATTAAGATTTGCTTTATATAGTTGGCTGCTCTCATGTTTGATGCATACATATTTGTGAGTGTTACCTCTTCCTCTTGAATTTTTCCCCTAGCCAGTATATAGTGGCCTTCTTGATTTCACTTGATCATTCTTGGTCTGAAGTTGAGACTGTCTGAGAATAGGATTGCTACCCCTGCTTTTCTCTGAGGTGCTGGAGCATGTAGTATTGTGTTCCTCCTTTGACTTCAGCCTGTGTATGTCTTTAGGAGTTAAATGTGTTTCTTTTATTCAGTACATTGTAGGATTTTGTTTCCTAATCCACTCTGCCAGTCTATTTCTCTTATTTGGTGAATTGAGTCCATTTACATTGATGGTTAGAATTGATATGTATTGACTTATGGTTGCCATGTTATTTGCCTGTTATCATTTATTCCTTTTTCTCCTTAATTTCATTGTTTGCCCTATTTAATGGGTACCTTCTGTTCTCGTTGGTGGAGTTCTGATCATGTTGTTCCCTCTCTAGAACATCTTTAAGTAGTCTGTTTAGAGTTGGCTTTGCCATCACGAAATTCTTTAGTTTTTCTTTTCCATGGAAGTATTTCACTTCTCCATCAAACTTGAAAGAGAGTTTTGCAGGGTATAGTTGTCTGGGCTGGAATTTGTTTTTATGGAGGACTTTACTACTCCATGCTCTTCTTGCCTTCATGGTTTGTGAAGAGAAGTCAGTAGTAATTCTGATGGATTTTCCTTTAAATGTGATATGCTTCTTTTCTCTAGTGTTTTTCAGTGTATTATTCTTGAGCTAAATTTCTGGGATCTTGACTATTATATGTCTCAGTGTGTTTTTAATTGTGTTGAGGTACTTGGCCTTCTGTATGTTTCATATACCTGAATCGCAGATTGTTTCCTCATTATTGGGAAGTTTTCTGCTATTACTTCTGCCCATATTTTTAAAAGTCCTTTGTATTGACTCCTTCTTTCTCATTGATACCTATTAGTCTCACATTGTTCATCTTTGCATCGTCTTGCAAGTGATGAATTATTTTTTCATGCATCCTAGTTGTTTTTCAGAGATCTTTTCTTATCTTTTCACTAGCTGCACCAATATCTTCAAGATCTGAAACTCTGTCTTCACTTTTACTTAAACAGTTTTGCAAGCTTGTACCTGAGATTTTAAGGTCCTCTATATCTCTTTGACTCTGCTTCATGTGATCTATTTCTTTGCTCTATTGCTCATTCAAAGAATCCGTCATTTTTCTAATCTCTATTTTTTAATCAATGTCTTCTTTAGAAGCAGTTAGTAATTCTTTTACTGCAGTGTTTTCTTTAGATTGGGTTTCCTCCCTATGTTTCTATAGTTGCTTCTTTACTTCAGATGCTATGAGTTCAGAGAATTTTTTTTTTATTTCAGAAAAGAATTCCGCACTGATTTCCTCTATAACTTTCCGCTGTTGCTTATTTACTATCAACACTATTAATTCATACATTTCAGCTGAACTATTGTCCTCAGCATTTGTTCTGGTTGGGCATGGGTTTCCTCCATATGTTTCTGCATTTGATTCTCTACTGTAGATGCTATTAATTCAGGGATTTCTTTTTTCATTTCCAATCTGAGTTCCTCTATAGTTTTCTGAAGTTGCTTCCTTATTTCCGAAGCTGTTGATTTATTGATTTCAGCTGTCTGGTTCCCAACTTGTTCTGTGTTAAAGTCCTTTGCACTTGTTATGGGTGGGCTTGGTTTCTGAGATTGCATTTTGCTCCTTCTCATTGTCATTTTGTGTAGCACTGTCTTCTGACCTTTGTTGTAGAGCTTTGGTGCAGTTATAACCTTAGAACCTACTGAAATTCAGGTGTAGATCTACAAAGTTTGG
>NW_004524785.1:693169-694254 GCF_000260255.1 Octodon degus | reverse complement strand
GTGGGAGAGGAAGCTCTCCCACACACTCACTGAGCCTGGGCTAGGGCTGGATCTGGGGGTCCCCAGACCGTGGCAGAAATTCTCACTGGGTGTGCATAGTGGGTGGGTTACTGCAGAGTGTTTTGTGGAGCCAAAGGGAGTGGAAGTGTGTCTCACCCACTCTGTGTTTGGGCTAGGACCTGCACATTCCACCAGTGCAGGGTAGCAGGAAACTCTCCCATACACTCATTGGGCCTGGGCTATGACTGGATCTGGGGGTCCCCAGAATGCGGCAGATATTCTCACTCAGCCTGCTGGGTGGGGATGTGCTGCAGAGTAGTGGAGGTGGGTCCCAAGAGCGTGGAAGTGGGTGTCACCCACGCTGTGCTTGGGCTGGGACCAGCAGGTCCTGCCTGTGCAGGGCAGCAGGAAGCTCTGAAAATAATGTATATTCTGATGTTGTGGGAGAAACACTCTGTGGAGATCTATTAAATCCATTTATTCACTGATTTGTTTTAATTCTAATATTTATTTGTTGGTATTTTGTTCACTTGATCTATCTAATTGTGGAAGTGGGACATGAAGATAGCACATTACAATTGTGCTATTGCTTGCTTAACTTTTCATGTTTGTTGATATTTGTTTTATGCAGTTGGGTGCACAAGTATTTGGTGCATATATATTTGTGATTGTTATGCCTTCTTCTTAGAGTTTTTATTTAACAAGTTAATTGTCTCTTTTGATCAGTCTTGGCTTGAAGTTTACATTATCTACAAACAGAATAGCTAGCCCTGCTTTTATCTAGGTTCCTTTTGCATGGAGTACTGTTTTCCAGGGTTTCACTTCTTGCCTATGAATTTCTTATTTATTTAAATTTGTTTCTTGTATGCAGCATATTGTTGGATCTTGCTGCTGCTGCTTCTGCTTCTTGTTCTTCTTGCTCTTATTCTTCTTGCTCTTGTTCCTCTTCCTCTTTCTCTTCTTGCTCTTGTTCCTCTTCCTCTTTCTCTTCTTCTTCTTCCTCTTTCTCTTCTTCTTCTTCTTCTTCTTCTTCTTCTTCTTCTTCTTCTTCTTCTTCTTCTTCTTCTTCTTCTTCTTCTTCTCCT
>NW_004524785.1:691002-693068 GCF_000260255.1 Octodon degus | reverse complement strand
TCATTTTCTTTTGCTCCTTTATTTTTTAATTTGTCTACTCTCACCTCACTGGAAATGTATGTTTTATTTTCATCTTCATTCTTTTTTTAAAAAATCTCAGATATTATCTCATCTGTAGCACAGTCCATTTGTTTTTCACTTCCACTGCTATCACTTCAGGAAGTTCCAGAGTGGGATCCCCAATTTCTCCTGACTCATTGTTCTCTTGACTTGCTGTAGTTGGGTTGAAAAAGCAGAGTTCAATTTTGCTTCTATACCTTGTTACTTTCCAGTTTACTTTGTTTTATTTTCTGCTTGTGCTTCTAGACTTCTTTCTTTCTCTTTTATGTATTTAGAACATGGTCTACACTGTCTCACTACATAGATTGGACTCATAGTGATCCTCCTGTTTTCAGCCTCTTCTGTGCTAGGCTTTCACACATGAGCCACCACCCCAGACTTGGTGGCCAGCTCAGTATGCCTGAGGTTAGGGCCAAGGCAGCATGTGGTACCAGGGATCAAACCCTAGTTCTGTGCTTGAATAAGCAGGCCTTTAGTCTGCTGAGCTATCTCACCAACCCTGTGCTTCCAGATTTCTTACGATAGATAGCATTATCATTAACATGAAGGCTTCTGTGAAAAATGTGTATTTCTCTGAGAAATCTTTTATGTGTATGCAGTTCTTGGCCTTTGTGTATATCTTAAAAACCTATTTTCCCAGATTATTAAGGGTGAGAATCTGCTATCCATTTGGCTCAGCACCACATCTTCTGGCACTGGGCTATGGTATTCCTTATGGCCCAGACAATCATAGTGCTGTCATAGGATGGGAAAAAAACCTGATTACAACCTGTATGGCATCCTGGAGGTAGTAAAACAAGTAACAATAACAAAAGAATCAAGCAGAACCTAGCAACTGACAGACTGTGGTAACTATTAATTTGGTACTTGTAGACATAGGTTCAACCTCTCTAGTTATATAATAAAAATCAACATATACCAGGAAATTGTATGCAATGAGTTTACCCTTGGTAGATTGATTTCACCTTGTTTTCAGAGTATTAAACAGAGATAGGGGACAAAAAAGAGGGCTGAAAAGGGAGAAATGTAGTAGAAACAAAGCTGTTAAAGAAGGATGATCCTACAAGTTTTGAGAAACTAGAGAAGAGCACAGGAGAGAAAGTATGACAGACAGCAAAATATTAAAGCACAGCAGAGAAAGAAGGCAATGTTCACTCACAGGAAAGTATCATAAAATCAAGAGACATGTTAAAGGAAGATACACACACACACACACACACACACACACACACACAGATCTGTAAAAGAAAAAGCCATGTCACTTCTATGTTAGTGGCCAGGTTGGAACCCAGAAATATGCTGTGCTATCTGACAAAGTTTGTAGCAGGATTTGTGCTGGGTAGGGTCTGATCTTGTCCTCTGGATTTGGGGCTTGGTACTGGCCTTCAATTACAATGTGTGGATACCTACTGTTTCTTATCATGTTTATATCTCTGGTATTCTCTCAGATGCTGTGGTGCCTTCAGGAGGGGAAGACCTGTGGTTTCTCCCAGACCTGGGAATGATTGGTTCCTTCTGCACCTTGTACAACTTCCTCCATTCCATACTACTAGCTCCTCTTACCTGGAATCACAGGGTAGGAGCCGCCTTTGTCTCACCATAGACCAACTCTGCTGGGGCTGCTGGGCTAAGGCCACTCTGCTGGTCACAAACAAATGGGACACTTTGAGTCCCTTGTATTGAGGGTCAAGGCTGGCTTTTGGCAGCCACCGCAGTTGAGCATGGCTGGTCTTTTCTGCTTCTTCTCAAAAGAATTTTCCCTAGTCTTCTTCCCAACTGCCAGAAGGTCAGTGTTGCTAGATGGCTCTTCCCTCTTTCCACTCCAGCCCTTGGCTGGGAAGCAACTCAGAACTGTTATGCTGCTGGGTTTGGCTCCAAAACCTTTGAAACAAAATGGCAGCCTCATTGGTGCATTTTTGTTCCACATGTCTGTGTCTCAAAACACAACAGAAGTTCACTTCACTCACCTGTGTCTCAAAACACAACAGAAGTTCACTTCACTCACC
>NW_004524785.1:675720-690902 GCF_000260255.1 Octodon degus | reverse complement strand
CTGTGTCTCAAAACACAACAGAAGTTCACTTCACTCACCTGTGTCTCAAAACACAACAGAAGTTCACTTCACTCACCAACTACTGACTTTACTGAGCAGCTCAGCAAGTAGTGTACTTCTACACTGGGCTGCACCCATAAATGTGACTTAAAAGTCAGTGATTCTCTAATTCCCTAATGTTATGTTCTCCCAAATGTATGTACATACATACACAGGCACACACACATAAACAGGCGTGCACACACACACACATGCATGAATACTCAATTAGGGGAAAAGGCAGAGAAACAGAGAAAGCAAGATTCCTACACTTGTAATATATAGCTATTCTAAATGAATATCCATTTAGAAGCTATGAGACTTCTAATGACCCTATTTTTCTCATCACTAACACAAACTACATTTTTTAAGAAATGTCCTATATCTCACATCTATATCAATATCTAGTATAGTACTCAATATATACTAAAGCTTGCTGAATGGACCATGAGTGATAATTAAGTCAGGTTGCATCTCATAAGGTGTGATTGTTTTATCAATTTATTCAACTTTGCTCATATTCTGTTACCAACATATGAGAAAAATAATATACAACATACAAAGTTACTTCTTAAATCTTTGCAACTGTTAACATTCATGGTGTCACTTGCAGGTCATAATGGAGGAAGTGGAAGTGATGTTTCCATGAGGCAGTCTCCTTGTTTGGCTTTCATTTCATGGCCATTGGAATTCTCTCCCAGTGGCTGCTTATTTGTATCCAAAAGCATAGTGCTTACTTGAAAAAAAAGTGGAATCCAATAAAAACACCATCTAGAAGTGCCTTAGATTTCAATCTGAAATATACTAGTCTTCAAGTCAGAGATGAATAATTCCTCATCACTTACCACTTTGTCATTATCTACATTGCTGCTATCTATTGATGTTTTTTTTACCTTATTTGTAAACAAAACACATTTCCTTGCCTTTGAGTAGAATTTAGAGTGAGCCAAAGCAATACTGGCTTTAGGCAAAACATATGCTTGTCTTCATCATTGTGTTCAGCAGTGGCTCCGTGCTCTCTATTGATGATTCTTTTTAAAATTATTCCTGATTCTACCCACTTAGAAACATAATAAAAGTGGTCGATGTAATCCAATATAATCTTGTGGACCATGTGCTTCCTTCATCTGAAGGTGGAGAAGTCAAAAAACAGACGTTCTATTTTCATCTTTTCTCACTTTGGAAATTGGAAAATTGCAAGTTTATTTAAGAGAAAATAAAAACCAAAAGTGTACATTTTTACTACAGGCTAACAAAGATTCAATCTTGCTCTTTAATTGAAGATTCAGAAAGATGATGCTGGTGTCATGAGGTGTCATACAGACAGGAAACAAAAGTGGCAGCTGGTGACTGTGGCAGTAGCTAACGTGAAAACTCACTAATTAGAGAAATGCAAATTGCATCATACAGTTTTCTATACCCTGGAGCCACATTGAAGCCATCAGTATAAGCGGGTTCCTAGCATTGCCCATGTTTTGGAATATTTTGGGTTAAGTTGTGGTTGGTATATACTTAGTGGTACACATTGAAGTAGCAGCTAGAGCTACAGAAAAAGAGGTTGAATGCAGGGCATGCTTAAATCGTAGAGAGAAAAGATTTGACAGGCATAACTTGCGTGCCCTACTTGGAAAACCTCTTGATGTCCCAGACTCTTTTGTGCTACTGTACACTATTCTGCCTTTGATTTAGTGCCACTATTTACTGGGAGGGTTAAGAAAGAAAATGGGTTTTATATTTTGATTTCTAACCAACTGACAACTTCTGAGATGAAAACCACAGCTGGTGACAAGAATAGATTTAAAATATCATCTTGCGGTTTGTTTTTATTTTTGTTTTGGTCAATAAATGTGCAGTTTTCCTTTACTACATTAAGCAATATTAATTCAAGTAAATCAATGTTTTGTTTTTAATAAAAGTATTATTTAATGAATAATTATTAATGAGCAATTAATAATTGTTCATTTAATGAACAATCATCTATTTTCTTCTGCTGAAAGCTTACTTTCAACTCGGAGAATATTAGACTACGGTTTAGTGACCCTTAGTTTCAAGGTTAGAGTCCATGGAGACTTTCTTGGTGACACACATGAATATAAACCTTCCAGAGGTTTAGGAAATAACATTTGTTAAAAGGAATGTGTACATTTTTGTAAGGAAAAGTTATATAGCTTCCAATATATTTTCTGAAGAGCCTTTCCTACCTTCCAAATTTAATTCAGGAGGAGTACTGCTGTAATGCTATCCCTAACATAGTTCAAGCAGTCTTCAGTAAGGACACATGTCTATTTCTCTCCGTGGTTCTTCATTAACACTCACTGATCAGGGATTAGGACATCACACTGCTCTCAGTCACTACAGTGCATAATTTCAGACTTTTCTTTCATGCCCAGCTCTTAATGCTGTAACTCAGATTTCTTTAGAGCACAGAGTCTCAAGTCTCTCGTAGCACTTCTGGATCTTGCACATTTTCTCCTCTTGCCCTGCTCACAGGATCTGTGGGGTAGTCTTTCCTGTTCAAGCAGGTACATAGTAGGATTTAAGGAAGGCCTCCAACTCCCCTGGAGTAGCAAAATACTGGCTCATCTCACAGACATTTATCTGCTTGCTGTTTTTCCTTTCTGTCTGCATCTGTATCTATTGCGCTCAATCTGAGAAGGGTCAGTGTTTTGTCTTGTTTTGCTTTTCTGTTAACTTAAGTGCATACAACTCTGAATCTAGAGTACAAAGCACATCACTCCCTCCTGGCTCCATGACAGCCCAACTGTATGACCATAGCCCATCATTAATTTTGCAGAATCTGTTTCTTATCTGAAAAATAATGGTGATGTCCATGCATTTGCCCTTATAGTGGTGTTGGGAAAAAGAAATGGGCTGTTTATAAAACCTTTTCTTTTTTTGAGAGGGGTACTGTGGATTGAACTAAGGACCTTGCATTTTCAAGGGAGGCACTTGTGCCACTGAGCTGTCTGCCCAGGCCAAAACTCGTTTTTATGAAGCAAATTTTCTAAAAGTTTTAGACTGGTTCCTATGATGGAATTGTTTATAGTTTTGGAGAAAAATACTTATGACTCTTGATTTGTTTTAATTAAATAACTTTTTGCCTCTTTAGAAGTTCAGATTTTTCTGTTCCTCTGCTTAACTTGCAAAATTCAATGACTGAGAAGAGAAGGGGACTTCATTTTATTGTTTTGGGAGCCAGGGAAGGAAGGGTCTTATTTTTCACTTAATAATTCTGCAAATGTTTCAATTTTCATATTGTATACAAAGAAGAGCTGCTTTATGAAATGATATACTTCTAGTGCTTACAAGATTTAACATTTAACATGTTTGTTTTCAGTCCTCCTTTGTCTAATTTCTATACATTCCCCCAGTTCCTATGTTTGGCTAAAGAAGTACTTATTCTGTGACATTATATGTTGGAATTGTTTAATGTATAAACAATTATTATAGGTACTCACAGCTAAGAGTTTGCCTTGTATCTCAGAGGAGATGTTGAACTAGGATTTTCCAGAAATTCTGCAACTGGTAAGATTTGGGCACTCTTGGGGTTGGTTTAAATGCCCTTTTCATGGTGAGATAGACAGAAGCCTTTGGGGACAGGGTGGAATGCTATAGTTTAGATTTAACTGTCTTCCAAAAGTCTTACATGGGAGGCGAGGCCCTGTTGAAGGAACAGGACCCTGGGGCCTGAGTTGCATGGGGACATCATTGTGTCCAGCCCCTTTCTTCTTTGAGTTTCCTAGCTGTGCTATATTGAACAGATTTCCTTTGCTACATTTTTTTTCTCAGAGCCAGACAACCACGAGTCAAGCCCACCACCACTGTGATGCAAGATAGACCTCCCTTCAAGTTGCAAGCGCCCAATATCATGCCCATCTTATGAGTTAGTGACGGCAAATAGCACAGCAGGAGGAGTAATGTGGTAGATGCATATACAGGATAAAAGGGGTCAGCAATGTAGCTAGGCAGGAAATTATGTCCTGGAAACAATCATCGTGCCAATTTCTACTATGTTAGTGGATATAGATGACTTCTAGTGCCAGGCTTAAGGACAGCAAATCCTAAATAAAACCTTGGTCTTTCTTATTTTTAATGTACATTAATTCATATTTCTTTTTCATATAAATAGATTTACATTAAATGATTTCAGATAAGAAAATATATTTCTTTCAAATGTTCTAAACTATCATGACCATAAAATTGTATTAAAACTAACATAGGCTCATATGTTATTGCGTAAATATCTGCACACTTGTGCTAATATGTTTAAACCTCTCTAATATTCCCTGTTCTATTTCTTTCAGTTATATTTAGTATTGTGAATAAGGACAATAGCAATTGCTACAACACAGTAAATGTATTTAATTATGTGACAATAGGTTCAAATTTGAAGTTAGAACATATTGAAAAGACCACTATAGCCATGTAATTTAGATGGTACATACTGTGATAAATGGCACAGTAGGAATGCGCAGAGGCTAAAGACACCAACAAAGGGTAGAGAAGAGAGATCTGACAGTCGTCTTGAAGGAACACCCTTTAGAATAAAAGGATTTGGGGGCCGGGGAGATGGCTCAGTAGAATAAGTACTTGCCTGGCAAGTGCAAGGCCCTGAGTTCCATCCCTAGTTCCCTAAACAAAAAAAAAAAAAAAAAAAGAATGAAAGAATTTTGTAGAATAAATGCCATTCATATTTAGTTGGTTCTTAGTACATCTAATAAGCTGGATTAAAAACACCATTATTACTTATCAGTAAGACTCCAATTTAGCATTTTTTTCTTTAACTGCAACTTAGAAGACAAGAACAAGGACTATTTACCATCACACACATTTGTCTAGTGCCAGACACTATAATGAAACCCTTTCTGAGTGGAAGGACTTTTCTTTTTCCATATAAAGATGTCTGCAGCTGCTCTCTATCTCCTGATTAGCACCAGTAATGAAATCTACTTTTAGTATTATCCTTTATAAATTGATATTTTTATAATACTGGCAGAAACAAGTATATTTGAAGCCTGTCTTGGGTTCTCCTTTTATAAAAGACAGGTACAATATATCTTAATCAATTTCTACTCTTGAAAGTGCTTTAACGTCAGTGAGATACCTCAGTGGACTGCAGCACCTGCTTAGGCAAGTATAGGCAAGCTCAGGGACTTGGGCTTAATCCCTGGCACCACATGCCATGCCAGCCCTTCCCCCAGGGCCAGTTAAGCTGGCCACTGAGTCAGGATGTGGTTGCATACACCTGTAATCCCAGCACTGGGGAGGCTGAAAACATGAGGATCAGTATGAGTCCGAGCAGGGTGGTGAGACCCTGTAAGTACCAAGTGCATTTAAAAAGTGCCTAATGTGATGCCTGACACACTGGGTTTACATATTGAGATGACCTAAGTTTGTTGTAATTTCAGTTACACTTTCTGTCAAATTTGAGCTGCTAAATTGTGAACATACTTTTGCTTCCTCTCCCATGAAATACAAGCCCTCTAATCTCAGATGGCACAGCCTCCAGAAACATATGGAGAAGAAAGTTTATAAAAAGTGATCTTTCAAGAGCCCATTCCACCTAACATAGGGGTGCATGATTTTGCCAACACCTTTAAAGCTACTGACTTAGAGGAAGACTGAACAGGTCTCCATTATATATGCAAAGAATTGAAATAATTGACATAAAAATCTCTTTTGTTAAAGGATGCAGCTCTTAATGACTCAGATTGAGGTGGGTATGATTACGTGAAGTGTGGTGGATTAGGTTGAAAAATTCCTTCCCCCCATGAGACATCTTTTGTAGTGAATTCTGAACATGATCAAAGGATATTTGTTGTATTTTTAGTTTTTTCTAAGATCAAATAGAATATACTGATAATTTCAGTCCATGCTCAGGGGGACATCTGCAAAGAAGGAAAATGATACATGATTAACTGTTCTTCTATTACATGGCACAAAGCATTTTGATTATGTTCTATTTTCTAAAGTTATGTTCTATTGTGTCTTAAATCATTAAATTGTATTATATTTTAACAGAAAAGAGAATGACTGGATAGAAATCAATGAAAGTTATTAGTGCAATTCCTTCTCATGAAGCATATGTCCTTTTACACAAGTGGAAACTGTGATGGTTAACTGCATGTGTCTACTCAAAGTGGCTAGATAATTGGTAAGGCATTATTTCTGGTGTGTCTGAGACGGTATCTATGGAAGATGTTAGCCCCTGAGTTATTGTGCTTAGTAAAATGAAATTCCTCACAAATATGAGTTAATACCATTTGAATTATTGAGGACCTAATGGGAATAAGAAGGCAGAGAAACAGTAAATACAGTCTTCCTCTGCTTAAACTAGGATATCCATCTGACATCCTTCCTTCTTTGGACATCAGTGTTTCTTATCTTTGCTTTGAACAAAGATCTGTTACCTAAACCCCAACCCAAGAATCATGGGTTTATCAGGCTCCATATCTGTGTGAGATAATTCTTTAATTCTAATAGTAAATCTTTACATATCTATGTATTCTATTGGCTATGTTTCTATGAAGAACCTTTGTGAATATAAAATCATAGTGATTTAAGCCCCCCCAAAATGACAGGCCAATAGATCAAGATATATTTTAACCATATTTTAGGTTAGTGTAGGAGCAAGATATTTATTATTTAAAATACTTAGCAAAGCACATAATACATAATTACAGTTGAGTAGATGTGGATAGATATGCAAAGGTATATATAGAATGCTGTGTAGGAGTCATGATAGTTGGTATAATCACGAGTGCAAAACTAAAAAAATAACAAAAACAGTCAAAAATGTATTTTCATTGTAGTTGTATACAGGATGTTTTGGAAGACCAAGTTAGGGAATATAAAATTTGAGGAAGACAGGAAGGATTTCTCAGATCACAAGTACAATTTATTTTGTTTTGAAAGACAGTTAAGCATCTACTGGGCAAAGAAAGAACAGCTGAGCTACTAGTTCATAAGAAATAATGAAGGTTTTTTTTTTTTTCAGAACCAGTGTTTGAACTCAGGCCTTTGCACTTGCCAGGGAAGCACTTATTCCACTGAGCCATCTCCCCGGCACCGAAATAATGAGTTCTATTGTGTATCAAAAGTAGCATATTCAGGGTAGGGAGTGTGCTATATTTTGAGTCTTTATGTCCCTCCCCCAAAGTTGATGGATTTGTGGGGGATGGGCTTTTCAGAGGTGACTGAACTAGAGTTTGTGGTTGCTTCATGGCCCAAAGCTTGGATAAAAAGGTATGAGTGTTACAGCTATGCTAGGATGGGTAGCCTGCATGCAATACAAAAGACAGAAAGAGGTTTAACTTCCTCTCTTTCTCTTGTTGCTTTTGCTGTCTTCTTCTGCCATGTTCTATCCTGCCTTAGAGCCATTCAATTGTAGACTTATGCCTCTATAAATGGTGAGCTAAGTAGAGCTTTCCTCCCTTCACTTTGGGCATCAGGTATTTTGTCTCAGCAATGAGAAAAGTATTTCACAGAATTTGGTGCTGAGAGTAGGATGATTGCTATGAATATGCCTGAGCTGGGGTTTCTGCAGTCTGAAAATGGCCTGTAGAAAGAGCTTGAAATGATTCAGGGATGCTGGCTGGCATGTCTTGGACTATTCTGTATAGGAAATTCTGATCAGATCTCTGAAACCCAGAAGACTGATGGAAATCTACCTGGTAAAGACCAGAGTTGAGAAATGTCTACTGGTTGCAAAGGACTACAATGGTTGTTGTGCTCTAGGTGAGGAGTGCTGTGGCTTGGCAGAAACTTTGTCTGCATTTTGTTGATGTTGGGTTTTTGCCTGAGACAAAGACTAATTGTAGCAGACTAATTCATCTGGTAAATGATATTTCAAGGCAGTATAATATTAAAGTTGTGGCATTTCTATTGTTGGGGGCTTTTAGACAGATTTATTTTGAGCCAAGGGTCTAACAGAATGATTTTAAAGGCTGTAAGTTGGCCCAGAAAGGAAGCTTCAGCAAAGTTGTGGATTGCAAAGATAGAGTGGAAGAGGTTTGATTGTGGGAAAAGTACAAGAGTATAAGAAGGATTTTATTCGGACATCACAAAATGTGCTAGGACTACAGATTTTTCAGCCTCAAGATTGCAAAAGTAAGATTCTGTTTTCTACACTCACAGCTTCACACAGTGAAAAGAAATCCCTAGAGAACCAAGTTTCAGAATGGTGGCAGTCTAGCAAATTTGTTCCTCAGAACTGAATTCAGAATACTCAACCATCTAAGCACTTTACCCCTGCAGCCAAGAGAGAAGGCAGCCTAGACACTGCCCCACATGTCAGCAGAGTTGGGCATCATCCATGTAGTGCTGGCTTTAGGTGCATACAGGATGGAAGAGTTGTGGAGTCAGAAATGTTCTCACCCAGATTTCAGGAGGCCTGGGAGGGCAGGCAGTGTGCCCCCAGAGGTCAGTGTGTGAAGCTGTTTGCGTGAAAGGTGCAATGGAAACCCCAGAAGTTTGGAGCAGACAGGAACACACATCAACTGAAGAAACTTTCAAGAAAGGAACAGAGTGGATCCAAGAGAAAGATCATGGAAGCTACAATCACAAACAGTACCATAGGGGTAGAATGCACCCTTTGGAGTTCATGTCTTGTCAGAGATTGCCTTAGGTGCTATATATAGAACTCCAGGACTTAATATTTGCCTTAGTAGATGGTGGAATGACTTTGGTTCCATTCTTCTCTTTTCTTTTCTTTTTTATTCATTTTAATAAGAAAAATGATAAAATAGCAATGAAACAGTTTCAAAACAGGTTAGTAGGACAGTTACAATAATTAATGCATTGCATATTGTTCTCTTCATAGTAGTGATTCAGAGGACAAGATGTAGACATGATATCTTGTCTAAACAATATTGGTACAAAACTTTCTACTCGATGAACTAAGAGAAACTAACTGTATATCTATCCTATCTTGTGTATACCTCTCTCTCTCTCTCTCTCTCTCTCTCTCTCTCTCTCTCTCTCTCTCTTTCTCCTTCTTTCTAAGGACTATTAGTCATCCAGACGGCAGACACTGACAAACAATTTACAAGGTTCCATTCTTTTATACCACCCTATATGTAATTTTTGAAAGGCAAATGTGTGTCTTGTATCACTGAATGTTGCAAGTGTTTTAACTTTCTTTTCATTTGCACCAGGGCTCACAGCTAGGAGTCTGACATAAATTTCATGAAACTTAACAGCTGGACTTTTCAGCTTTGCTGAAACTGTTAGGATTTTAAGAGATGGACTAAACACCTCTTGTGTAAGGAAATGCACATTTGTCTTTGGGTACCAAAGGCTAGAATCCTATGGTTTGTGTCTAGGTGCTCCCTCAAAGCCTCATGGGTCATGGGAGTAGGCTTTTTGGAGGTGGCTGAATCTAGAGTTTGTGTGCAATTCCTAGTCCAATGCTAGGATAAAAGGTGTGAGTAACATCTGCTCTGGGGTGTGAAACTTGCACATAGAATCATGGACAGAAAGACGTTGGTCTTCCTCTCCTTCTCTTGTTGCATTTGGTGTCTTCTGCTGCCATGAACTGTCACTTCTTTGCCATGTGCTGCTCTGCCTGACAGCCAGCTGATTGTGGACGAAAATCTTTATGCAGTGTGAGCTACATAAATATCATCACCTTTAGCATTGGCTGTCAGGTATTTTATCTCAGCAATGAGAAAGACTAAGACACTTTGGAAGGTGAAAATACAGCAGGTGGGAATGGTAGTCAAATAAATTGAAGCTCTCCGTACCTCTCTAAGTGTAGAGATTTTGCTCTAGATTTGGGATCAACAGGATCAGTAGGTTTTGTTTCCCAACATACCATTTATGGAGTTAGAAGCTTGACATTCGTCTGCCCTAATTCAGAGATACAAAAGTCTGAAGACAGGAAATACTGCCACTGTGTTCAGGACTGAAATTTCTCACTGCTTGCAAGAAACAAAAATACATGAGTTCCATAAAAATACAGTTGACCTATCAGTAAGTAATGCATAATTAATAGAGTGGGAGCAAGTTCTGTTTTCGGCTGTCCCTGCATATACATATTTAGCTGTTATGAGTAATGCCCAAATGACAGAGCTAGGATATCTAGCTTACTTTGTTTGACGCTAATACTAATCATTTTGACACTAAGGTGTACTGTCTTTCATGGTGAGCATTCTCTACTTACCTAGTACGTGCACTCATCCATAAATGATGCTTACGTGACCAAACATTGAATATTTCAATAAACTATTTCTGTGCAACACTTCCCTCCTTCCCTCCATCTCTGGATTGTGCACTCCCAGCAGTCTCCCCTGATGTTCCCTTTCCTTTTTGTACACTGGCAGCTGGAGCTGCAAGGGCTATTTATAAACCTTAAATTGCTTGTGACATTGTCTCTTAGGATGATAGTCAGGACAGAGTCTCAGGCATTTTTATTTCATGCCAGATCAGTGAACAGAGGTGGCTTTTGCTGGTCCTTGTACTCTGATGACTTGTATTGTTTGGAGATTTCAGTCATCCTTGCGTGGTTTAACAAAATGAAATCAAGAGAAATGAAGTAAAATAAGTATTAAACATTTAAGCGATTAACATATATTTTATTTACTTTCTGTTGTGAAGAGAAGTTGAAGTCTACCTACCTAGAAAACTTTCTCCGGGGCTACAGCCTAGGAGGAGTTACTCTTTATTACACATCCAGTACCAAGTGCATCTCTCCCACATATTCTGTTTAATCCTTACAGTAACCATAAGAGGTCCTTACAATAACCATCAGAGGTTGGTATTATTAATTTCATGTATTTGATGCTAAGACAGAAATTGGATAACTTACCTGTGTTCTTACAGCTACTGAGGAAGAACTTTGATTTAAAAGTAGATTTGTCTGTCTCCAAAATATTCTACAGACACAATCTTTTATTTAAAACATGAACGCTGAAATATCCCTGGTCTTTCTTCTGTAAATTTTGACCATCTGCTGAGAAACTAGAGTATCACCCCACTCAAACATTGTCCTATTACCAGCAAAAAAATTTCCGAGTAAGACCATGAAAATCAGTGGTTACTTTAGGTTGCAAGAGGTGCATTTGCTCCCACCTGACAGTATTTTCCAACGGTGCTGGGAAGCAAAAATAGATTAGCGAGTCTGGAGTCTTAGGGGGTTGCATAACCTTATGTTTCTGAGCATTTAACTTATTAAAATTCACAAAGAGAGACCTCGTGGTGCCATCATCTTATCCAGCTGACATCATCAGTGTGGCTCAAGGGCTGGGCTTGCTACAGTCACCCCAGCAGCAGTGAACATATGGTTTTGCTTTTCTGTAAAGCCTCAGGGCATCTGCCGGTACCTTTCATGGATAATGGATAAAGGCTACCATATCAGGAGGTAACTTCTGTTCCATCAACATTGCCATCATGCCAAGAAGGCTGAATAAATTTCAAGAGGTCTATTCTGACCTACCTCTATTCTGTCAACAGTGAAAGCCTCAGGAGGAGCTGGGGCAAATGCCTCCTGTTTAAGGGAACTTTGAATTCCTGTATTATGAACTCCTTCCAGAGGAGTCTGATTGACAGTTAAGCCACAATTGTAACTATCATGTTTATAGGTTTTGCTTTTACTGGGTCATTTCCTTCTTTTGATATGTTCTAGACTGCTCTTGGGAGAGAAAATATACATTTTTGTTACAATAATTTCAAGGGACTTTTGTGAGTATTCTTTAAGGATAAATTTAAAGCAAGTAAAGCAATAAAAAATATATTTCCTCCTTATTCCCTTAGGTTCTCTACAACACCTGGACTATAAACAGTGCCACTATTTTTGGTATTAATATTTCCCTAGCAGTTACTTGCAGTTTTATCTGTCTTCTACTTGTTAAAACTACATCCCACTGTTAAATGTTCAAGGAGGTAACATCTCTACATGAACTCTCACAATAGTGAGAAATAGCACAGTGGTTTTACAGAGAGCATGGAAGGCGACCAAGTACAGCAATGAATTCTCATAGAAGATACATCGGGGAAGTTTTTCTAATGCATAGGATTATGGAAGTTGAATGAGTGCAGAGAACATAGGCTTCTAGTCACATTGGGCCGGGGCCATCCAAACTCTGCACATTCTGGGTGATTTTCTGAAAGTTACTTCAATTTCTGATGACTGGCAGTGATGTTCTCCTTCCCTTGTGCCATATTTCAAGCATTTAAGTTCATAGTACCATAGCTCACACCCTTGCCCAGACTCCTAAACTGGGGTTTGTCACTGGGTTTGGTGCATCTCAACCTTTCCCTAAGCTTTCAGACTCTTTTGAATATCTGTCCTGAGCCTTGCCTTCTATCCATTGTCTCCATGCCCTGCAACTCCAGACAAGGCTGTGGCTTCTGCTGCCAGGTCCAGACCCTCTTAAGAGGTCTTTCTGGTTTCACCTGTGACTCCTTTCTGGCCCTCTAGGGGATGGCCCATGACTCACTACAGTATCTGTCCCTGCCCGTCTTTCTGACCTCAACTCATGACTCACTATGGTATCTATCCTTGCCCAGTTTTGTGACCTCAACTGTTGACCTGTTTTGCCAGACAATTCAGCATTTTTGAAGCTTCATAAACCCGCCATATCCACTCTCATTTCAGAGAATTTGACAGCATGTTTCCTTCTATCTAGAACTTCTCTCCAAGACATTTGTTACAAACTTCACCTCCTTAAGGTCTCAGAGATCCCTCTCTGAACATCATATTTAGGCTGAACTTGCCCCTAACCTGACACATTGCTCTCTAACTATGGCAGTGGTCATTGAAATATAACTACTTACTCCAGGTTTGTGTATTTATTTATCTAGGAGGGTAGCGATATTTTGTTTGCATGTTTATATGTTTCTTTCTTCCTTTTTTTGAGAGCTAAATCTTCAAGTATCCAGCAAGTGTCTGAAAATAAAAAGCAAGCATCATGTACCTTGAATTCATCAGCAAATGAGTAAAGGTATCCTCATTTTAGAATAGTAATTCTTCCCTTTTGGGATTACTATAATGATTACAACTGACAA
This sequence comes from Octodon degus, assembly GCF_000260255.1. NCBI lineage: Eukaryota > Metazoa > Chordata > Mammalia > Rodentia > Octodontidae > Octodon > Octodon degus. The sequence goes on along the minus strand of NW_004524785.1, from coordinate 677,858 downwards.
ATAACTCCTAGCCATGTCTTGTAGGAAGGCTATCACAAAGATTTTATTGCTATTACTATCACTATTTTACTGTTTTTGAAAAGTATGGAATGTATATTAAAGTGTGACATCCCTAGAATTGTTTGAATCATATTTATTATTATTGATAATTATAAAAATGCCAGGATCAGCAGCACGAGATGGGATGATTCATGGTACTGTCTCTGCCATCAGCAGTGACACGTGAAACTTCTCACAATACTTTCTTCAGAATTGCTTGCATTGGTAATACCACTCTCAAGTTAGTTTGTACATGAATTATGATCAATAAATACTGTTTAATGTATCTTGTGATATACTACTCAATAATTTCACACTAAAAATATTTCCTATGTACAAATTTTGTGAACTAAACATTCACAAACACAGCCATATGTTTTCTTTTCCATTGCATTTTATGAATATGTACATATTTTTATTAGAAAAATTTCATTGTGAGGCTTAGCCGTCTTACTAGAACACATCTACCTCCTAGCAAATTTCTAGAAACCAGCTAAGTGTCCTGTGCATCTGACAGGAATGTCATAGGAATGGATACGGGGTATAGGGAAATAGCTGGAAAATCTTGCAAGTGTTTAGCCCAATTGCTTTGATGTTAGTGCCCAGTGTCACTTTTGAAGTTCAGCACAGAAAAGATCAGAGCTACGCTCAAGCCTGCCCTGATACCCTTAAGGCAATTCCCTGAGCTTCCGTATCGTATTTGCATTCTGTACGCATTTGCTGTGCACCACCGCTGGCTTCTCCAGCAGTACCGAGGTAGCGGGTATGTCTATGTAACTCCTGCCTCTGAACATACTGTCCTGAATTTTATAGAAGAGGGACTTGGGACCTGGGAGATGACTCAGTAGAATAACTCCTTGCCTGGCAAGTGCAAGGGCATGAGTTCAATCCCTAATTCTGAAGAAAAAAAAAAAAAAAAATGAAGGCCTCGTTTGCAGCCACCTGCTCTGCCTCATTAGGATGCCCTGTCTACACTACAGAAGAGGAGGTTTAAGAGTTCCTTTGCCTCTTATCAGGACACAGTGACAGCTGAGGATCCTAGGAAAAGTGATAATTTCAGGGCAGGTTTTATCAAGCCAAGAGTTTTGTTCTATCCTTTTTTTCTCAGGACACTGTGTCTGTTAGCCTTCAATTGTTTAAGCATAATTCCAGCACTGATTTATCTTCATAGATCAATATGGCACCAAACCACTTTAGATTTACAAAATAACTAAAGAGTAGGAAGTGGAAAACATTGATATGTTTCATTACTGGACTAGTTTACAAAACAAACTACAACCAACAATAAATGAAGGAAACAGTAAATTATAATTTCATGAAATTCATTCCTTTATTTCTGGGAAAAAATTCACTACATTGAAAGAACACTTTGAACAAATAATAAGTATTAATGATTTGTAGAAAATCTTTGAGCAAAGGTTAACTCTTTATCTAATCATGTGAAGTTTGGGGTGGTAGTACCTACCTAAAACCTCAGAACTCTTGTAAACTGAGGCAGGAGGGTGTCAAGTTGAACCACAGCAGGTCAACTCAGTATCTTGGCAAGATTGTGTCTCAAAATTTGAAGGAAAAACGTGAATTAGGGGATGTAGCACTGTGTGAACACCCTGGGATTAATATTAAATTACATAAAAAACCACACACACACTCTCTCTCTCTCACACACACACACACACAAAACAAACATTCAACACAAAAAAGAAAGCATTCAATTTAACAAGCCCTCCTACTTATAAAAATGTTAATAACCTTTGAGTGGTGGGGTCAGTATATTTGTCTTGTGCAACTTAGTTGAAAATAACATTTAATTAATTACCAATAGAATAATAAACTACAGTTGTCTTACCAGATTTAGTTGTTTTAAAATAACTTTATACTGTTTATTAGGAAGGAAAAATGTTTTACTTAGTAAAAATAGTTTTACTGTTCCTGGATTACTAAGACAGTTCTTTAAAATACCCTGGATTCATGGAAGTCTGACTTGTGGTTTCAATAAATGAACGATTACAAAACTCATTGCTAGGAATCAAACTACAGTTCTTTTGGGTCTAGACCCAAATGGACCATTTGGTATAAGAAGACCTGAGAGGAAACAGGCT
>NW_004524785.1:665717-674500 GCF_000260255.1 Octodon degus | reverse complement strand
AGTGTGAACATTCTAGAACATAAAGGGAGAAGTATCTATTCTTTGATCACCATGCAGCATAAAATTTCCTTTTCTGTAAATACTACTAAAATCTCTTGTTCATTGCTACAAAGGTGCTGGCTGTAGTCTGCAAGATATGGGTTCACTTGATAAAAACATGAGTTGATTATATGCAACTTACAGCACTAATGTAGAGCTTCTTAAGCATAACCACTTCAGGCAAACTTCATCCTTCATAGGGATTCAAAGATCAAGGAAACATATAAAATAAAATGTCAGTATAAACATAAAGGAAATAAATCAGTTCCACTGCCACTGGTTTTCTATTTTATTAAAGTTTATTTTTTCCTGGTGGTAGATTCAATGGTGTTTTCATTTCATAGATTTTCTTGACAATGTAATTTGGTGTTTTACCTAAGTCTCTACAAAGCTCACTAATAGTCTGTGTTTACTGGCTACAAAGTGTTGGTTGCAAAACTGTTTGAAAGAAATAAAAGCAGCTGACTTTCTCATCGGATATGAACAACCCATTTATGAATAATCCGACTGGAAATTCCCTCTCAACACAGCTGTGCTAACAGATTGCTGATTGGTGAGTGACCTTTCTCATCAGAGCTGTTCAAAGCCTCTTCCAACTTAGCTTTTAATTTAATTATAATTTGAAGGGAGGAAAATCCTTTTATGCATCACTGAGAGAGAAGCTATATCTTAAGATTGAAAAGACAATGGTCTTTCCTATCATCAGGCCTGAGAACTGTGTGACAAAACTAAAACTTCGCTCCAAATCAGAGAGGCATTTAGGTTCAAAATAATTGGATTGCTCTTCAATGAATTCCAAACTTGGGTAAAATAAAATAAGAGAGCATATGTTCTTTATACATCCCAGACCCTACTTGAGGAAATGAAGCTCTTTGAGTAGATGGTCGCCTTACTTTATTTGGCTGTGGTGGAGAAATTTTGGGTTTATTCTACCGTGAACCTTTTCCTATCACTTTCCAGTGTGAACCAGGACAGAAAATATCATATGGACTTATTCTAATGCTATTAAAATAGCATGTGTGAATAATGAATAATGTAGGCCAAATAACATGGCTTCTGATTAAGAGATGGGTAAGGATGAGTTATTTAAACTAGAAAGTTCTTTTAACAATTTTGAGCAGAGGCTTTCAGTGTATTATGACTTGTCACTCATTTTCCATTTCTATGAACACTCCTTGTTCAGTAACAGTCTATATAGTTCTGTACACAAACCATTGGCCAATATCCACTGGGACTTTACCCTTGACCACGATTTTGTGCTTATATGTCATATCATTTTTCTTTTATGAGAACCCAAATACAAATAAAAAACAAAACACAAGGAAGATCATGGGATATAGGGAATTAGATCTTCTGTGAAAGGGAAGGTGGGTGAAGGATGGAGGAGTAGAGTGATGGAGGAAAGGGATGAGAAATGAGAGATGATGCATTGGGCACAGTACCAATTCCCCATGGAGCATAGGCATCTGGTACCACAAATGCACTAACAAAAATAGACATTGAAGAAAAAAGAAAAGAAAAGAAACATTGTATCTAACTTTTCTTCTACTTCCTAATCTGTCCTTGCTGTCTTCACACTGATGTCTTACCTCACTCATTCTATAGAGCTTTATATTGTATCTAGTTCACGTAAAAATAGTATTTTTGATTTGCACTGCCTTTTAGTATGTACCTTCTAAGCACCAGGCATCATGTCAATCAGTAGAAACAAAAGAAGACACAGTTTCTGTTATGCTATATGTCTAGTTGTCCCCCAAAAGCCTCAGATAGTCATGGCACTGCCTTCTAGAGTTTGTGATTAATTCATGAACCAATACTGGGATTATGGTTGTGAGCGCTACACCAGGCCTGCGGCAGATAGCCTGAATGCAATACAAGGAAGGGAGAGAGGCTTGCTCTCTGCTGCTGCTGTTCCTCCCTATTTGCTCTTGCTGCTTTGCTGTTTTCTGCCACCACGAACTTCTGCCCTCTCCCGTGTGCAGCTTTGCCTTGGAGGCAGCTGAGGATGGACTGAAACCTCTACAAACTGTGAGCTAAATAAACCTTTGTTTCCTTCATTCTGGGTGTCAGGTTTTTCGTTCCTGCAATGGGACAAAAGTAACAGATACAGTTTCTTTCCCTGGAATGCCTGCCTCATGATAGGGATAGATAAGAACATTATTTCTGTGAAGATCAACATTAGCAGATGGTCTCACATTGGCTTGCTGAGATCCCAGGCTCTTTCTACCTTGCAGTGCCATCAACTCCAACGCCTCTTAAGTTCTTCAATTCTACCTATTAGACAGAATATGAGAATAGAAAATTGTGTATGATGTTTCCATAAGCCATATCTATTGTAAGGGGTATTCATTTTATTCACCAATGATCAAATATGACTCCTATAGCTGTACCTCTCACTAGGTTGTCAACGTTCAATAGTTTTCTACTGCCACTACAACAAACTGCGACACATTTTGGTGTCTTAACAAAATATAAATGTATTCTTTCATAGTTCTGGAAGTCAGATGTCTTAAATAAAGTCTCAGTGCACAAGACCAAGATTTTAAGAAGGTAACTCATTATCTTGCTTTTCTGACCACTAGTGACATTTTCATTGCATCTCTTCCAGTTCTTGCTTCTGTGGTTATGAATTCTACTATTGATTTATATTTTCCTCCTTCTCATTTATAAGAACCTACATGAGCTCATTAGGCCCTATTTAATCATAAAGGACAATCTCCCCAGGTGAAATCTCTAACCACACCTGCTAGTTCTCTTTTATCATATAAAATGACATGTTCACATAACTTCGCGATTAGGATGTGAACATCTTTTATGGTTACCACTTAGCCCATCAAGAGGAATGCATCTCTGTTACTTGGGCAGAATGAAACTGGTTTGGAGAAGTCTGTCTATTTCTATAATAATAATCACAATATATATCCTACATTATACATTTATTTTTATTAGAAAATATATCACTATAGTATGTATACCAGGTAAAACTGTGTATATATATTATATATGAGCATTTATATTACCTTAATAATTCAATAATTTTATGAGTCAGTATTATTATTTGGAAATTACTAAGGCAGACTAATAAAGTTCAGATGATTTAAGTGATTGTATTAGTATCAATTAACTACCATTACAGGATCTATACCCAGGTCTTTTTGAGTTGAAATACAGAAACTATACCTTTTTATTACTTAAAGTCACTGTCAACATAGATTTAATTCATCACACTGTTAGATCATAGGACAAGATGGTTTTGCTCAAAGCAAAGTTGCAAGGATAACTTACAGGATCCATAGATGCATAACTATTATCTGGTACTGGCTTATAAATCAGGGGGCTACTGTCTGGAATTATCTCGTGAGTTGTGTGCTAATCAGAAGTTCCTATAAGCTCTTGAGTTGATGTAAATAGCTCTTTAGTTCCTTTTATGTTGGCCCTAAACTAACCTCAGATCTGGGAGCCAGACTTGATTAAAAGGTTCTGGTCAGAAAATGTTCAAAGATAAAAATGTAGGGCAGAACACAGGGCAGATTCAGAGAGTCACTTTATCTGCGAGCAGAGTTGACTGTCTGTCACTTCAACAGATCTTCACAGGCCAGCAGGGCTTCGGAGAAGTGGAATTTCCATCAGCTTTTGGGCCAGGTGACCTCCGTCCTCTCATCATACCGCCACCTCGGGATGGTACACCAGCATTAGTTTATCAGAGATTTTGGTTTGTGTCTACTAATTACAAATGTGGATGTTTTTTTAGATGCTCTCTCATTTACAGAGAACCATTTAATATGCCAGCATATGGCTGACCCAAGAGACCCTTGGCTGAGAAACACGAAAGCGAGCTGTTGTTGCTTCCCATTAACAAGCATTGAGAAGCGTCGCCCTTGTTCCTCTTACTTTTCCTTTTTCCTCAGTGACATCAGTCAACCTTTCCCTGACTTTCTAAAAAAAAATCCATGTAAGGGGAGGAAAAAGACACAATAATAAGCAGTATCAGAATGAGATGTTTTTGTCTATCTTGTTTTCAATGAAACATCAAAAAGTCTTTGCTCAGGAGGACCCGGCCGCTCTTCACTTCCCTAAGATAACCCAAGAATTCAAGAAGCAGCAAGCATATTTGAAACTCCCCATTGTCTGAATCTATAGTCAGACCATTTGTGACCTGGTTAAGCAGTGATGAAGCCATAAGCTCTGCGAGTTTGTAGGCATTGTGATGAAGTGGGATGTGCAGTGGCCAAAATGCTCTGCATTAAGACAAAATTATCCACCCACATTTACTTAATGTATATGCAACAAGATTCTCTGGTTTATCAGGGATCGTGTGAGATGGTGTGGAGGAGCTGGCTTTGTGCACTGTCTCCATTGATAACAATAGCAGTTTTCTACTCCACAACTTTCTGATCTTTGGTAGGAATATAATTACATTTGACCAACTAGCCTCAGAGATTTGTTGTGCGTCTCCAAGTGAGGTAATGCATTTGACAGCAATTTCATGAATGAGGACTGAATAAGCATGTAACGTTTACAAATGTGATGATCCTTGCATTAAATTCAGCACAGTAAGTACTTTTAGTTTTCAAAATTGTCGAAAGGAGATGTAGCTTTCAAACATTCTGTGAAAATAACTATCTCCCCACTTCCTCACCTAGACTAACATGAGATTGTCGTATTAATTTATTAAAACCTAAAAGGTAATTCATGAGAATGTAAATATCTGGGTTACATTGCACGTTAGGTAAAATAGCCGTGTTGAAACATCGAAGTACTTATGAATATATAATGAGTACTATTCACCTCTGACATGTTTAATTATATGCACACTGAATTTCCTGGCAAAATTACAGACAGAACAAATTATTTGTATTAAAAGTAAACATTTTCTCTGAAATTAATTATATGTTACATTTAGATTTGGAAATTGTGTGTTGAAGATGGTGGTAAACATACTTTTTAAAATTATAGTAAAAAAAAACTATCCACCCAAATCTTTCTCACTATCTCTTACTAGGAACTCTATATCAATTCACTGATTAACTCTTGTCTAATTATGAAATAGTTTCTTTATAAAAGCAGTGGCATATTCACATAGATAAATTCAGATCTTCTACACAGGACCCGGGATTATAAAACAGTACATAGCTTCTTTGGTAAGGGGATTGAAAAATTTTAAAAATATAAAGCATATGAAGAAATGTCCTTAGATCTACATACTTAGATCCACAAAAATCATAAAATGGGAAAAGATCAAAGGTAAATATAAATAGGAGTAATGTATACACAGTCATCCTTATTTATGATGTCAAATTTCCATTCTATATATCATAGGATTTTTTAAGTATTCCTTGTATAACATGGATTGATCTATTCTCTCAATATAATTAAAGTCCTGTGATGAACAAATTCCTATTTGCTGGTGCCCTTCAGGTGTGATGTCAAGAACCCTCATTGCTCTCACTTATGATGTGTTTTAAAGAACAAGGCCAAAAGTCATACGAGTATCTCATCTTTTGTAATAATAAACCACATTCTCAGTCTTTTCCTGTGACCTCTTCACGCAGGTGACACCTAAGGCCATGTAATTGCATAACAACCTATTCACTTTTGTTTGCAATACTCTGAATCACATCACCTTCTAGCATTCACAAATGTAGTATCAGAAAATAATTCTATCCAGTGGGAAGCTTGTGGTGGAGGCAGTGAAGTCTAGGTGTCCTAACTTTGGGTTCCCTTAATTGGGCAAACTACAATTGTAAAAATATTGGTTCTAGCACTTGCTCGCTAGCTTAATTGATGCTTCACTTGGTAGTTGGCCAGTCTATCTTTGTAAAAATCACAGGAGTTCCAGTAACCTTGTGCCTCTCCTTTCCATGCTCCGCTTTCTGATTGCTGTGCCTCTCATTTACACAGCATTTTCCTGTGCTGGCCTAACGGTGGTTTGCTGCCCTCCAGGATGTTGACCTCTCCGCTGTACTGTCCCTCGCCTTAGCATGGACTGTTTTTGTTCAATTCTTCAGAATGGTTATTTCCAGCTTAAAGCTGCAATAAAAACGAGGTGGATTAATTAATTCACAAGAGCATATAAAGAATCCACACTAACATGTAAATGGATTATAAATGTATTGCTTAAATACTCATTAATAGTAAGAAGCCCAATAATAGTAACTATTCAGAGGCTATTAAGGCAATTCTTATCATTGTCGTGTTTTTAAGGTGTCTTTAAATGATAACACAGGTGACGACTGACTTATTTAGATATAATTACAGGTGCTAACAATAAAGATACTAATGATGATTATTCGGTTTCCAACACTGTATTTCCCCAGATACCTTCATCATTGTTTCATTTATCTTTAAAAGTATCTTGTCAGATAGGTATTAGCAGCACTTCCATTTATAAAATGTATTTATTTAAAAATGAGCATGTACCAAATTAAAATTGTAGCATTGTGGCTGTTTGATTGTGATCACAAGATGAGGTACACTGAATGGCCTAACTGAAGTTATTGACACCTACCTAGGTTTTCCATCTTTCTCATGGAAGATTTTGAAAGCTGAAGTTCAAGTGTTGCTCCCACTCTGGAAGTGTAAATGAACTGGATAACAACTTATAATTAAGAGCAAAATGATTCATTTTACTGGTGATGTCACTCTCTTCCAAACCTATTTTTTAACTCAGTGAAGAATTACAGAGTAGATGCCGCATTGTCCCCTGACAGGAAATGAAATTAGCTGATGGATAAAAGTTTCAGACTTACATTCATCCTCCTACAATAGCTTCCAAAAACACCGCTGAATCTTTAATAGCCTGGTTCTCAATTACTTGAGCTGTGCAAAGGCAGAGAGAGAAAGAAGTCAGAAAAACGGAATGTGAGACACAGAGAAGCTTACCTGTGCATGCAATTGCAAAATAGTACCTATGGCTCAAAACTGAAAAATGACAGAGGTGCCAATAAGACACATTTGTCTCAAGAAAATTTCCCCTACCAAGTGTTTGCTTAGTGTTTTGCCTTAATTTGTTCATTCATCACTGTTCATTCTCGAATGATAGAAAATTCAGGTAAGATTTGCTCATTAGCATTATGTAATTCAGAGCATGGGTGTGAATACATATGATGACATTTTTATACAATGGAGAGTTACTCAACTGTATAAAAGATAAACTTGGGGTTTTTATTGGTAAATAAATGCAACTAGAAACCATACTCATAAGTGCAATAAATCAAGCTGGCATGTGTAAACATTGTATTATCTCCATAGTGTAAGAACCTGAAAGAATAAATAGGATTTGATAGGTGCAATGGACACTGGGAAATGGGAAGAAACTGTTCAAAAGGAAGGAACAACTGGGATGAGAAAAAGAAGAGAAAGAAAAAAAGGAAGGGAAAAAGAAATATATATATATATATATGTATACACAGGATAGCTTTGATGATTGTACTGCTGATTTCTGCTGGTTTATCAAAAGGAGCAGTTAATGTTTCATTTTTTTCTGTCTCCTTTTTAAGTTTTAATAGTTGTTTGACCAATTTTACACGCTGTGCATGTCTGGTAATTGGAAGACAGCAATATGCTATATGACAACCATTGCTGAATTTCTATCGTTTTGTTTTGTGAAATTCTGTACCATTTCTATTTTTTTTTTACTATTTTTTGTATTGTCTTTAATACACACAGATAGATAGTAAAGATAGTTATATAATTTCTCTTAGTTCATTGAAAAGCAATGTTTGTACTAATATAGTTTGGGCAAATAAACACCTATGTGTTGTACTCTGAGTAAGTAATTTATTAACAGTAATATATTAACTTAATTTTATAATTAACAGTAATATATTAACTGTTTTTCACTATTTCATTATCTTGCTTTGAAATTTTGGTTTAAAAATAAAAAAATACTCCTTTGTCACAAACATTTAGCTTAAGAGAGTTAAGAAAATATTTTAAGTTTTTCACCTGTGTTTTCACTAATGCCAATTGCTATCCTGCCCAGTTTACACTCTTTTATTAGTCAATATTTTAGTTCTATTTTTATAATCCAGAATTGAGACATTATTGTAGCTTTTTTGAAGTCTTTAAGTGTACATACTTTTGTCACCACTGTTTTTTGAATCTCTTGCTATTCTTTTGGGGCTATTTTTCTTCATCATGGTGTCTATGTTTTAGAAATTTCCTTAGTGCTAGTTTGTGGATGGTGTGATTTCTAGGTATGTGCTTGTTTTCAGAAGTCTTTCTACTTTCAAAGATGGACTTACTGGTAAAATAAAGCCAGACTTATTCTCTCAGCACCTTGGAGAAGTAATGTTCTTCCCTGAGTATTTTTGTTGTTGCTGTGATGAAAGTGTAGACCACTCTAATTTTTATAATTTTTACATGATCAATATAATACTATTTGGCTTAGTTAAAATGTTTATTACATTGTCATATATTTAACATTTTAATGTGCATTGTATGTCTACAAGTGCATTAACTATAGCTCTTTATTCAAACTTTATATAAATATTATGTAAGGTTTAGATATACTAGGGCTGGCCAAATAGATCAGCAGATTAAAGGGCCTGCAAGCAGGCACAGGGGCTAGGGGTTCAATCCCCAGACCTGCAGTGCCAGCCCAGGCTGCTGGGGTGCTCTGACATGGCAACTGAGACTGGGCGTGGTGGCATGCACCTATAATCTTAGCTATTGGGAGGTTATAAACAGGCTGATCACTACAAGATTTAGTAGTGAAACCCAAAACAGCCTATGGACCCCTC
>NW_004524785.1:655896-657008 GCF_000260255.1 Octodon degus | reverse complement strand
TGGGCTAGGACTAGATCTCAATCTCTTATTATGGAAAAAGTGAAGTAGTAATTGTGAAATGGAGAGGAAATAACTGGGAATATTTTGAGGCGAGTACTATAGTTGAAAAAATAAGTAACAAGTGTAGAGCATCTTAAGTGCAGTAAATGCGATCTGATAAGATATATATCGAGGGCTGGGGAAGTAACTCGGTGGTGTAAGCCGCTGCGTGACAAGCATAGCATCCAAGTTCCATCCCTGATACTGCATGCCAGGCCAGGCACAGAACCCTGGGCGCACCATGCCCACCTCGAAACCGGGCATGGTGGCACTTGCCTGTCATCCCAGGGTTGGGGAAGCTGACACATGATGATCACTGCAAGTGTGAACTGCGTAGCAAGACCCTGTATTGTGACGACAGCAACAAAGCACACATCACTTCAATATGCTTTTTTTAAAAAGGTATGTATGGAAAATTATATACATGAGTGTAATAAACTTACCAATTTACAGCAACATTGACATCATTACCATTTGTTGATAGCATCTAATAGAAGAAATGGAATGATACAATAGAAGATATGATTGAGTTTAGGTCAATATTGGTCTGAATTTTATCTTTGCTATGTTCCAGATATGAGATAAACATTCATTTAATCTCTCTCATTACTCTTTCTCCACTTATTCATTCATTCAATTGTCTAGGCCTCTCTGCATGCTTTCATTAATATATATTCATTGATTGACTTTCTGTTTAATAATGTTTACCCAAAGCTTGTATCAGTCAGTTTTCTCAGAGAGAGAGAGAGAAAGAGAAAGAGATTTAAAAAAAACAATTTGCCAACTTCCCAGATTATGAGACTGGTTAGCAGACCTCAAGCTTCACTTCCTTTTCAGGGCCATTAACCTTTATGAGAAGATAGTAGACTGACTGGATTAGGCTTACCCATATAACAATAAATGCTTTTATACAGAGACAAATATGTAATAGGTGTTGCCTGTTTAATTTGCTTTCTTTAGTATCTTTTTTTTTGTAGCATTAAAGCTTCAGTTAAAACTCCACCTGTTTTTTATTTCCTTTGTATCCCTAAGACTTATTTTATTGTATTTATTTTGGTATGAGAGATCTAACT
>NW_004524785.1:654226-655796 GCF_000260255.1 Octodon degus | reverse complement strand
AATAAGTACTTGCCTGGTAGCTTGGTAGGTGCAAGGGCCTGAGTTCAATCCCTGGTTCTTCCCCAAAAAAATAAAAAAATTGGGTTAGATATGCAGATGAATATACTTACTGTAATAAAATTCCTGGTAAGGTTCATATATTCTAAAGGAAGTAAATAAAAGGGTATAAATGTAAGTATATACACCAGAGTTTCAGAAAATGAATCTTCCACATCCCAATAATTCCTCTGCACTTTGAATATTGCAGGCAGAGAGAAAGGAAAGGAAAAACATGTAGGAATAAATAGCCTGCTGTATTCAGACACATGAGAACATTTTGCATGATTAAAGACTAAGTGGAGTGAGCCAGTGCCAGAGTCACACCGAGAGAAGGAGGTCCAGTATATCCTTGTATACTTGTTCACGGTCTTGGATATTTGTATTTCTGTACATTTTGACACATTTTGAAAAGAGATATTTTCTGCTGAGACTTACTTAAACTTAAATTTCTATATGGAATGAGGCCAGAAAACTGATTCACATTTCTAAGACCTCAAATAATTCAATAGCAAAATTCAAATTAACTGTCCTATTTTTCTTATTTTTTTCCCATAATTTTATTCACAGACAAATAGCAATGAAACAGTTTCAAGTCAAATTTGTAGGACAGTTTCAATAATTAACATATTGCATACTGCCTTCGTAGTGGTTATTTGCTGTACAAGATACAGACATGATATCCTATTTACAAACACTATTACAACAAAACCATCTATTCATTAAGATAATGCAACTATGTATCTATCCTAACCATTTTGAATACACAGATACAAAATGGACATTCATTATATATCCACTTTTTCATTTAGTTCTCTCATTTGAATATTATAGGTGTATTAACTCAGTAAAATATTCTAAAAGAGTCCAGTAATCCATAATAGTATTGGGTCTTCTGATTGACTGGCAGTGTCAGAAATTGTTGACCTGAGTCCCCTACAGCTCACCATAAAACATGGCTCCACTTCTTGTATTTCATTTTTATAGTTTTCTGCTGGATGGTTAAGACCAAGATAAAGCAGGACCTATGCAACAAGAGTTGTAGCTTTTGAGTCTGATAAGGTCAGTGAAATCCCCTCAGGATTTATCCTGAGATCCTGTACCTCAGATTGTAGAACCTTTGTCAGGGTCAGCCATGTGGATGAGTCACGGCCATTGCTAGGCCAATGTGCTCTATGTGAAAGCCAGAGAGAATGTTTTCTCTCCATGTGACTCTCCTTATGCACACTCTACATCATCAATCACTTTCCTCTTTGGCCCCATAATCTCCTTGATAAGAAAATTTGAGACACTACTGAGTTACTTGACGTTACAGTACAAGATATCATATGTCCTGAGTCTTAATTGACCTTGGAAGGCTAGGGCCAAAATGTTGGCTTTCCTTGCAGCCCTCTTTTTCTCTAATTTTCGTTTGCAAACTTAGGTTGTTAACCCTCCAGAAGAAAGCTTATTGTTATAACCATACAATCTAGGCTGTTAAGCTTAACCTCACTATCTGTCTGAATATCAAACATCTTAGGCATAACATGGAACA
>NW_004524785.1:652974-654124 GCF_000260255.1 Octodon degus | reverse complement strand
AGTCCAGAAATCTAACCATATACAACCTTGTAGCAGAACAGTCCTGCAACGTTCCTTTTCCTGTCTCCTGCCTTCACTCACTACCCCCTTCTTTTTGAACAATAATCTCTCTGAAAGACAGCATGGCAGCTACTGGCATGTCATGACAAGCAGCCTGTATTCAGAAGACCAAAATGACAGGCACTCCAAGCATGAACATACTATTACAAATTGCCATCTTCAATGCAGTTGCTTAGTTCACAGATGCCTGTATATGTAGTTAGGATGAGAATCTTTCCAATTAACTGCTAGATTCAAAATCTTCTGGAGTTTCTCAGGATCATTGCCTTACCCATCTTCTCCATATAACAGTATGGCTTGCCCCTGTCATGTTTCTTAGCTCTACTCCTTGCTCTCTTTTCAGTGTCATGTCCTCAAATTTTTGTTTTCTTTTCAGTTGTATTATACCTTGCTATTTGTATTTCTTCTTTTGAGTTCTTATACTAGGGAAACTATAAGATATTTACACATGTGTGTCTGGTTTATTTCACTTATGAGTATATCTTCAAATGGCATCCATTTCCATATAAATGCTCCGAGTTTATCATTTTTTATAGCTGGGTAATTCTCCATTGTATAAACATACCACATCTTTTACATCCATTCTTCAGGTGATGGACATCGTGGTTGTTTCCAAGATTTGGCTATCACAAATTGTGCTACTATAAACATAGACATACATATATCACTATAATATGATGTTTTCAGATCCTCTGGGGAAATTCCCAGTAGTGGAATAGCTGGATTAAATGGGATTTCCAGTCCAAGTTTTCTAAGAAGTCTCCACACTGATTTCCATAACGGTTGCACCAGTCTACATTCCCACCAGCAGAGAAGGGTTCCTTTTTAACCACAGCAACTCCAACATTTATTGTTGGTTGATTTCTTTATGAAAGCCATTCTTTCTGGGGGTGAGTATCTCAGTGTTGTTTTAATTTGCATTCCACGGATGCCTAGTGATGTGGAGCACTTTTTCATATATTTGTTCTCTTCTTTAATTTCATTCTCTAAGAAATGTGTGTTCAACTCGGATCCCCTTTCTGGACTGGGTCTTTAAATTTTGGGTTCCAGTGTTCTTTAGTTCTTTATAAATTCTAGAGAGCAGACCTTT
>NW_004524785.1:646616-652874 GCF_000260255.1 Octodon degus | reverse complement strand
ACTCAAACCTTCCCGCTGTTGCCTTTAAGGGTGAACCTTTTGTGCCCCTGTGGTGAGATGTTCTGCTACTGGACTAGCTGGTTGGATCTATCCTCTACACTCTCCCCTGCAGGGATTGCAGCTGCAGGATTACACCTCAGGTATGTATGCAGTTTGTCTATTTTTTAAGTGAAAAAAGTTATTTGAAATTTCTCATCTCATCAATTTTGATTTTTCATTAAAATTCAGTTATATGAATTTTCTCTCTTTTTAGGTATACCTTGATATTGAAGAGCTTTTAAATCTTAATTTTAACTGTTTTTCTTTTGCTTTATTACAAATAGTTTATACAAATCAATAATCAAAAAATTAAAAAGTTATTTTATTTACTGAATTTTTTTTTAAAAAAAACTCAATACTTCCTCCTAGCAAGATGTAGAGTAACGATACACATAAAATTTTGTGGAAATATGAATGCTGTCCATTTATTAGAAAGTAAACTGAGAATAACTAATACATTTATAAATAGATGCATTCTTTAGGTATAAATTCTTTTGTAGGAATTCATTTTGTAGAATAAATAGTGGTAAGTAAATAACTATGTGCGATATGTAATGTCAAAGAATACAAAAATATAAACAGGAGGAACATAGCAAGTGTCTCAACATGTGAATGTTCAACTGTATTCTGGACTTCGCTATGGAAGTTGGCACAATGAGTTAAATTTCTGCCAGTTCAGTAGGAATAATGCGCATAAGCTTTTGAATTAAGCAGAATGGTGAATCGATACAACGACGGCACCTGTATTATTTTGTTTTCACCAAAAACAAACAATGATAACTGAAAATTTTTAGACACAAATACGGGTATTTTTTTTAAAGAAAACAAAATGCTGATTAAAAAAACAGCGTTAGAAATGATATAAAATTACACTAAAGAAAGTAATAGGAATTCAACAACGATCGCTGTATTGCATGGCATTATCTTCATATTAGCTGTTCAGATTATCATATACAAATGTGGAAGATTGGTTTAAAGAAAAAAACAAAACAAACAATAATAAAAATGTAAGAAATTCAAAAGAAAGAAAAAAATAAGAATAACAACAAGAAATTAAATTCTCCTTTCAAAAGACCAGCAGAAATCAGCACTACAATTACCTAGAACATTCTGCAGATGTACGTGAACATAACGTTTCCTTGTTTGATTTGTCCTTTTCCTCATGCTAGTTTTTCCTTCCCACTAAACAGATTCTTTTCCTTTCACAGTATGTGTTATCCTTTCAGATTTTAATTACTCTTTCAGGTTCTCACAAAAATGAGATGATAGAATGTCTGCACATGTGGATCTGATTTATTCCACTTACCAAGATATTCTCTAGCTGCACCCATTTATCTGCCTGGAAGAATACATGAAAACCTGTAAGTTATTTTTTGTCATGGATTATGGAGAAGAGAGACAAATGAAAGCAAAGCAAGTATGCAATAGAGCAAACTAAGTAACTTATGTCAACATATGTGTGTATATACACAGTTCTATATGTATGATAGCTTTGAAAACGTATTTGCTTGCAAGTCTAAATGATAAAACATGAACTAGATTTAAAGGTTTTATCAAAGTGTCCAAGGGCATTTCAAAACAACTCAGCTGTTCTAGTTGAGCAGCTCAATAAATATTTGGGTCCTCATATTTTTTCTGATGCTATATTCTACTTACTTTATCATATTGAACAATCCAATAAACAAGTGTGAATATTGAAAATAGAAATTGACAAATTAAGACCAGCTGTCAAGATATAGACTATCTTATATTTGCTTTATTTAGTCTTTCCTTCTTTCCTGTCTCCTTTCCTTCTGTCCTTTTTATCTTCTTTTTCTTTTTATCTTTTTTTTTTTTTGAACCAGGGATTGAACTCAGGCACTTGTGCTTGCCAGGCCAAGCACTTATTCTACTGAGCCATCTCTCTGGCTCCTTTTCATTTTATCTTCTTTCCTTCCTATTTTCCTTTTGACTTTTCTCCTTTTCCTTCATTTAATTTTGGAAAAGTTCCATGGGAACATTGCATTTTTAATTTTAAAATCATTACATTTATTAATTATGCATGCATTTACAAGGTATTTTAATTTTCATTTCTGACTCAAAAGACCTACCTAATATATTTGCTTCTAGCCTCTTCAGAAAAATGTTTCTAACTCCCACATAAAAGTTCAATATGTACAGCAAGTTGTTCCATACTTATTGAGGTTTAAGTTAAAAAGGGTACAAAAAATACATATCATAAATTGTGGTAATCCAAAAATAAATTAGATATTTATGTGACCTATGAAATCTGGGACATTAACTAATTAGTAACCATGGAAGAAATGAGTATTGTTTTTAAAGTTGTCTAAAATGTCCTGAGGTGATTACCAACTGGTGAGATTTTAAGTTCAATGAATCATGAAGGTCCCAATTTTATCAATGCAGTCATCCATTGATAAGATCACAATCTGATGGCATTATTGATGGATGACAGGAGGGAGGCAGAGACTAATAACAAGGGTAGTGGCAGTATGATCTCAGTGACCCTATCCAGTCTTTTCCTCTTTCTGGCTCTCTCTGCTTCTTGGCTACTACTGAGTAACTAGCTCTTCTCTGCCACACTGCTACTGCCTTGAAGCCAGCTTATCATGGGCTGAAGTGGGGAAGCTGTGAGGGGATGAAATCTGGGAGTTACACTCTGCATTGCGTGCTGGGATCACAGGTGTACATCACCAGGCCTTGGAGTGAGTCAAATCTCAAAGTCAGTGGATCCCAAGATTGAGAATAATGTCTAGATAAGAGACAAAATTAGCAAAGCCAACTTCAGAGTAAAAGTACTGCACATTTTACATAGTATCCTAAATAGAAAGATAGCATTAATAGTCATAAAGATTGAAAAACAGCACTACCTCTGCTAAAGAGCTTAAAGATGTAGATTTCATGTTTAGGTCCCTCATCTCTGAACCTAATGACCTCAGCCAATGCATCTGTAGCCAGTAGGCTTCTATTTCCTGACATACAAACAAAGAAGCCACATGAGATAAATTTGGCAAAGATTGTACTATCCTGCATCTTGAAGCACACTAAAACAAATTGCTCTTGATTGAGGAGCTTAAAATCTATTTATATTATTCAACCAAACTAATGTGTAAAATTTATACCAAAGATATGAAAGTGCTTCCTACAGAAAAAATAAAAAAGCATGAAGATGATTCAGCTGACTCAGCCAAGGTAGACAAGTGAGGTCTCAGTCACAGGGTGTTTTGAGCTGGGTATTTTAAACTAAGTAAGAGGGATAAAGAAGAGGAAGATAAAGGAAATGAAAGTGAATTACAGGGCTTGGGAGAAAGGATACAGTGCTCAGGGAAAGAAAAAGTAGTCATTTTTCTAATCATATATTAACAATTTGGTGGTGCTTTTGAAGTTGAAATTGATAAACCTTTCCTACAACTTGCAGATTTAGACTATAATGAAGTATGTGGATTGATCCTCAAAAGAAAAGGAAACCATTGAGGACTTTAAGCAGGAAAGTGTCACAGTTGAATTTGTGCAAGCTACATTTGGTGTTCAAGGGAGTCAGAATCAGGGCAGAGTGAAGCCAGTGGACACATCACACAACCATGTCCATCTCCTGTTGGCTCAAGGGAGACCACTGCTACATGTTCAAGAATTTTGCAACTAGTTGTTAGACTACTATTAATAAGAGCCTAAAATACATAATCTTTCTATGTACCATATTAAAATAAAGTAATAAGTACTAAAATGAATTTTCTCTTTAGTTTTTCCTATATTTTTCTCTGTGCTATGCTTCTTAAACCAACTTTCCCTACCCTTCAGGCTATGGCACAGTACTGGTCCATGGCCTGTTAGGAGTCTTGATGGTGGAGAAGATGAGTGGCAAAAGAGAGAATAAAGTCTCGGCTGTGTTTACCACTACTCACCACTGCTAGCGTTACCATCAGAGCTCTGCCTGATATCATAGCAGAGGCAGCATGACATCTCAGAAGGTCAGGAGTTCTCAGGTGAAGTGCCCAGGAAAGGAGTTTAGGAGAAACTATTGCTTGATGTTCTGAGGTGCAGATGAGGCTGAGGTAGTGACGCTAGCTCTGGGGAGCAGCTGCAATGACAGATTAATGTCATTTAGAGATGGTTGGCCACACAGGACTCAATCAAGCAGTTGCTTGCAGGCTCATATCAAGACCCTGTCAGAGACTGGAAAGTGAAGACTAAGTTGCATGTGGTGGCAGGCTTGAAGTCAGAAGCCAACATTTACTTTAGTCTGAGTATGCCCTATGCATTTTTTTTATACATGACTTCAGTCTGTGCTTCTTTTAAAAATGAAAAGTGGTATCAGTCACAGTTTTGGTAAGACCACTTGCTAATCCTCCAAAATGAGTAAAACAAAATATCTGTGGAAAACACTGTAGAAGGGAAAAGAACCAATAAAAGGTAGAAGACTTTAAAACTGCCAGGCATGGTGACACAAGCCCACAATTCCAGTACTTCTGAGGCTGATGCAGGAACTTGTTTTGAGTTCAAAGCCAGAATGAACTATGTAGGGAGACACTGTCTTGTCCCGAATCAGCTGTTCAGTCAGCGAAGGTCACCTGGGAGAGGAGCAGGGAATTGAGGAGGGGACAAAGGACAGGAGACATGAGAAATGAAGACAAGACAGGATTCTGATCAAGTCTCGTTTATTTAGGGGAGGTGCTGGGTATATATAGTGGAGGCATAGGGAAATGACGTCAGCGGGTAGAAGGCGCGAGTAACTAGGCAACCGGGCTATGACAGGAAGTCCCACCTCCTGGGCATAGCAGGAGACTTATGGGAAATAGGCGGGGTAAGAACTAGGAACCTAGCTCAGCAGAGGTAGGGGAGGAAAAAGTCAGTGTCACTAATGACGCTGATGCACCAAGAGAATTTTATAGGTCAGAGGCATTCAGGTGGCCATCAAGGGCTATATGGCATGGAGTCATAATGTGGCAGATTCACAGGATTCAGAAAAAGATTCACTTGCAATAGTATTGGAGGCCTGGAGTTATTGTGCCTCCCATAGTGTCTCAAAAAAAAAGTAAAAAAATGTATTGGAAAGAAAATAACAAGAGATCTACTTAAATGAGCATTTCATTGCAACAAATGATTCATATTCTCCAAGCCTGTTTTGTATATGTGGCAACAAATTAATGAATCCATGAAACCTTCAAAACTGCTTCCAAGATGAAAGCCAAGCACCTTTCATTAAAAGACAAGCATGTGCAATTTTTCAAAAGAAAATAAGGTGAACACAAAAACCAGAAGCAGTGAGGCCACCAGTTCAATGCGTGAGTCTACACTTAAAGTATCATTCTTTATGGCTCAGTTGCTAATGCTGAAAATTCTTTTACTACCAATGTGTTGATCCTGTCTGCTACTAAGGACATTTGTCCTCAACTTTAGGAGAAGCTGCAGTTCACAGGTGACACACGTTCCTTTTTTCACTGTCACCGTAACTACATGACTTAATGAAATAGCAGAAGATATGTTAAGTTGATATTTAGCAAGGATTTGTGAATCATCTTGGTACGTGATTCAATATGACAAATCTGCCATCATTAACACAAGGCAATGATCTCATTTTTGTGATATCTGTTTCTTTCCAGAAGATGTGCACCTTTGTTGCCACTTTTGTTGTGACATCACAGCTAAATACCTAAATTTTTCAATAATTACACATCAAAGAAACTAAAGCAGTTATTTCATTCCACGTGTGCACAGATCCAATGGCTGCCATAACTGGACAGGTTCCTGGATTTACCACTTGGATCAAAGAAGTCATTTCTGAATAGAAGTCTCTATGCTGTATCATCCAGAGAGAAATGCTGGCTAATAAAACCTGTCATCTGAATTTAATAACAATTTCATTATGTGGTAAAAATTATTAACCACATTAAAGTAACTGCTTGTCCTTACCTCACTTCTGTCTTCACAGTTCTTTGAGGAGATGGAAAAACATTTTTCCTATACACTGTTATGGTTTGCATCTAGATGTCCCCTAAGGACTCATGTGATCATAGCAATTTTTTAGAGGTTACTGAATCTAGAGTGTATGATGGATTTGTATTGCAATGTTAGGATTAAGAGTGCTGGGATTACGTGTGTTGGGATTAAGGGCCAATGATCGCTATATCAATCCACTGAGTGATCTGGAACTACCTTAACCTTGCTAGACTGGATGCAATGTAGGAGACAGAAAAAGTCTAGCCTCTTCCTCTTTCTCTC
>NW_004524785.1:640340-646516 GCF_000260255.1 Octodon degus | reverse complement strand
CACCTGTTTTTTATTTCCTTTGTATCCCTAAGACTTATTTTATTGTATTTATTTTGGTATGAGAGATCTAACTCAGGACCTTGCACTTGCCAGGAAGGTACTTAGGCCACTGAGCTCTCTCTCTGGCCCCCTAATACTAATTTTAATTTTAACTTCTTATCCACTTCCTGCTCTCTTATATGAATTCCACATAAAACAAGAAGTTATTAACCTAACTTATCATTTTATACCCAATCCCAAGTGCACTGCCTGACATGTAATAGACACTCAAAACATTTAAGAAGGAGTAAATTAAACAAGAATTATTAAGAGAAAAATGACCCTTATGTAATGCATAAAAATAAGGAATCACTGAAAACTTAAGTTCTACTTTACATATTTTCTTAAGAGTTTACATATTTGGAGACAATATAATGAAATTATGCCACCTAGCCACTTTTCTGTTTGGCTGAGTTCTCATAAGTGTAATTAAAGATCAATGAACCAAGTGTTTTGAAGACAGCCAACTTAATTGCCACAATTGTATGATTTAGATGATTAATGAACATGCTAATGATATCATAATATTAGTCAATGTAGTTATCAAAAGTCAATTAGGACATAATTGTAAATCAGTAAGCCACAATAATGAGAAGAATCTACCCTTCTTAGAAAGACTGCTAACATGAAAAGTCACTCTGATTGTTTTTCTTTCTGGGGTTCAATTTAATAATATAAGGAAATGTGGAAAATAATTATCTTATTGTAGTATATTCAAGTTGCTATCATAAAATGCCTTGGACTGGAGGGGTTACAATGGAAACCTATTTCTCATTGTTTGGGAGACTGAGGAGTCCAAGCTCCAGGCCCCAGCAGATCCGTTGTCTAGTAGAGGCTTGCTTCCTAGCCCTTACCATGCACTATCCAATTAAGTCTTGGCAACAATGAGCCAAGGATGCTCCATGGGGTCTTTCATAAGCAATCTTCTTCATGAGCTCTGAAGCCTCATAATCTACTTGCATCTCAAAGTTCCACCGCGTCATTCCATCACACTAGTAAGTAGGTTGCAATGCATGACTGGGGGGTAGGAAGACATTCAGATCATAGCATGAGCTTAATAGCACATTGCCACAATCTCAAAATTGATAATTGCTTGTGGTGGCAATCTTACAACTCCAAAACATTACAGCCTATTTATGGCCCATTAGAGAATTGGGCCTCAAGGAGAATGCCTCCTTGGTGCCATCTCCTCAGTGTGATCGTCTTCATGTAGAGTTTTTCTTCCAATGTTTTCTTCTCCTCAATCCTTTTCTTATGTCTATATTTGTGTTTACTAACTTCAAGTGGCTGGAGATACTTTTCTAGTTTACATGAATTAAAAGATTATTGTAACTGTTAAAACTTCTACAAACAAAAAATGTCTGCCTTTTAAAATTCCAACAGTGTTTTGCCTTAATAATTCTCAAAGAATTAAGTGTTTAACATTGTCTTAATAGAGTACCATGAGTACTTATCAGGAAATTTTGAAATAGGTAAAAGTGCTAAAGGAAAGAATTAACTGTATTAGCATAATCTCTGTGAATAAAAGGCATAATATGTGAATTTGAATTCTATTAGATGTTCAGCTTCTGACCAAACATTGATTTAGACTAACATTTACTCATTAGTACTTAGAAGCCCTGAACATGTTCTTCCTGCAGATAAAGTTAAAAAAGTGCTCTATTGTAAAAATATGTTAGCATTACACTTAGCTAAACAATTATGCTTAGACCACAGGTATCTTTTATGCAATTACAGTTGAGAGAAGCAAATGATCCATAAAGAATTTGAAATCTGCCTGAGATGTGAATTTGCAAAAGCTTCTTTTCTTCAAGTTCTTTTCTCCCACATGGACTTCCTAGTCTGTTCTCATTATAATCTGTCGATAGGTCTCTGAATACCAGTTACTTGCCATCTAATCAGATTTTTAGTTTTCAATTACTTCAAATATCAAACCAATGAGATTTTTACTACAACAGATGCTTGTGAAGTTGCAGTGGTACATATTTAGATCTAATCACTGTTCAAGACCCATTGGAATCTGTGAGATGAGTGACAAAGAAATGGAAGTGAGAGAGGTGGATGATGTGACCGAGTGTTCCACCAGAGAAAATTAGGATTATGAAATTTGGTCCTCACAATACACCATTTTTGAAAAATAATAAAATAGAACATCTTTTCATAGAAGGGGTGATTAAACAGATATAACCAGACCTGTAGAAAGTAAGTGTAGTTTAGCTATTTTAGCAAAAAAATTAGGGAGATATTATGAACTCTCATGTGTCCAAAGTAAAGTTGTTAGTAGCATCAGCTAGATTCTTGTCAGCTGCATTCGGTAGTCATGTGTTACTGAGCTTTCTTGTTACATACAACATAACATAAAATAATCAATGAAGAGTACACTGTGGTCCATCTTTTATACAAAAATAGGGCTCAGACACACACAGCATCATGCATTTCCTCTTTTGTTGAGGTTAATTGAAATATTTTGAAAGAATGAGACATAACACTTATTTTAACAAGATAGAAATGAAATTCTGAAAAGCATAATTAAATCAACAAATATAAAATGCATTGAATAAAAATACTAAAAGAAAAATTACACCTATATGTCCTCATTTTTTCAGGGTTGTCTAAATCACCACTGGCCAGGCCAGGTAGGAGCCATAGACGTCATGAGACCTTTCTTCAGGGCTACACTAAAGCTTGAGTATTCTCACCACAGAGCAGGGGTGTGTGAAAATCTCTAAGGAGATTCAAGAACTTTCATTTTTTTCCAGGAAGGTTTATATTTAGGGAAAATTTTATTTTTGTTTGATACCCACTGCTTTTTTTTTCAGCAGTTGTTTTCAGTTCTTCTTTAGTCTTCAGTTCTTTTCCTACCATCTTTATTGATCAACATCTTTCTCTTTTTGTTTCCTTCTTTTCATGATCTTTTAGCTGCTGTGAGGGCAAGGGTGTGGAGGAGAAGTCCTAGGCTTGAGGTTTCGTCTGCTCCCCGTCCTGGAGCCCAGGGCTGGGGTGGAGCAGGAGAAAGGGCAGCATCTCCAGTTTTCCCCAGGGAAGAGTGGAGTATTTCCCATGTACCCCAGGACTGGGCCATTTCAGTTTGGCCAGCTAGATTCCCAGCTAGGTTCACATGGAGAATGTGTAAGAGTTACAAATAAAATTTCTATTAAACTAGGTTTTGTGTTCCAAAATTAATTAGCTAATTAATTTTAGCCCCACATTGCTGAGCCTGAAACTTCATTCCCATTGTATGTGAGGCAGCTGTAGCTCAGAGAGGCTGTTAGATTTTGCAGTCTCCCAAGGAATTATGTACAAATCAAAAATAGAGTTGTATTTTTCTATGCTGTAACTTACAGGTTTTCAAGTTAAAATCTGAAGCCTTCTTTACCCATACAAATCTGTCACCCAATTCAGATGTAGTCTCCAACTCAGAATTAAGCAGCAATATTTATGAACAATGTTTTTTACATTGGTTTTGGTTTCCATGGGTGGAGACATTTCTGACCATCGCAGTGTTTAACACATTCAGGGAATAAACAATTGCAGCCTTACTGAAATTTGTCTTGTGACAATTTGTTAGTGATATTAAGTATAAGACCTTAGTCATCTTGGGGGTCAATCATGCCTGTGTGACATTATAATAATTTTTAACAACAAACAATTTCATATTTATTTATTCTTTTCATTTATTTGTTTGTTTGTTTGGTACAAGGTCTCGCTGTGCAGCTCAGACTCCTAGTGATTCTCCTGTTTCAGGCCTCTCCAGTGCTGGGATTACATGTGTATAACACCATGCCTGGTTCTCAAGGCCAGCAATGTATGTTTCTCCAGGGATTGAACACAGGTCCTTGCACTTGCCAGGCAGGTGCTTATGCCACTGAGCTATCTCCCCAGCCCTATAAGTTGTAAACATTAGCTTTGGAAGGTTTACATATAATGATAACCAGTCTTTAAGTGTGTTTTGGCCCATGAAATGATAATTTTTTAAAAAGATATTTTAAATGGCTGAAATTTAAGAAGTATTTAGTATTTGCCCAAATAAATTATTGCATTTTTATGACTTTACTCATATAGGGCAAAGTTATTTAATGTTTTCCTAAGTGTGCATAGAATGCTATGCTGTAAAACACACCCAGGTTCTGACATCACTGCTTCGTGACCTGCCAAATGATAAATGATTTATTTATATTTCAAGGTAATTACACACCGCCTTGCGTTACATCTGTCTCACAGCCTTCCTCACATTTTCCGAGTCAGACCTTGCTCTCGGCCATTTTCATCCTGCCATCACCTGCAAAATCCAAACAGCTCATGAGTGCTGTGTTGCATAGTTCACCATGGCCATCCTCAGAATCTCTGAGTTTTCCTTGCACTTATGAATACCTCAAGATGATACAGGAGACTGTAGGCAACATGACTTCTTAATCCTAAAATGTTAGACATTCTTCAAGAATGTGAATTACATTATACACAAATATATCACTTCATACACCCATCTGCTCACCAACAATTTGGTTCCCAAACAGAAGCATTCAGAAACATTTTGTTTCCATCCACCCGATCTTACAAATAGGTTGTGGATGCAGCTCCTGATAAGCTCTCCAACATGATTGTGCTAAGTGTGAAAGAGCAGAGCAGTCTGATGGAGCTCTCTGTTCAAGTGACATGCAGGCAGGGGTCACAGTTATTGGATGTCTCTACAGGTGCTGCAGCGAGTATGTCACGCTTGGCACATAAAAGATGAGGCTCCCTATTTTCCCTATTACAGACAGCTGAGACCAACAGAACACCCCACCCACAAAAGGAAAAGGAAAACTAGCTGACACCTTTTGTGGTCTTCTCAACCAGCCAGGGTAGTTTCAGCTGGGCCTACAAAAACAAGGATAGACAGATGGTGTGGTTAGAAACCAGGGGTGGCCGTCCATTACAATCAGTCCCAAAAGGAAGGTGTCCCCCAAGAACAGTGTCCTCAGGCTTCTGCTGTCAAAAAAGACCACAGCCATCTTCTTCAGGAACATAAAACAAATTAAGTTCATGAATCAAAGTACCACTGTAATTATTATTTTTTTTTCAGTACTGGGGATCGAACCTAGGACCCTGTGCTTGCCAGGCAAGCACTTACTCTACTGAGCTATCTCCCCAGGCCCTCCACTATAATTATTCATCAAATATCCCAACATTTATTGTTAGAGTTATGAAATACTATATCTACTTTAGAATCCAAAGGCAGGCATGCTGTCACCATTACCACTTAATATTCTTGTGACTATAATGAGCTAAAAATGTAAAAACTGCTATAAAAATTGGAAAGGGCTATAATATTTACCTTGGTAACATTATTGTATGACTTCAATACCAAAGAAATTGTAATAGTGTGCTGATACTATAATTTAAAAAATTTATAGGGAACTGGATAAAGATAATATTTGGACAGATATTCTACAGAAAAAAGTATATAAAATTATAAAGGTTTAGAAAACAGTGTTCAGAAAGTTTATAAAACTATTATAATTTTATTGAGCAAATAAAGCAGCACACAAGTGAACAAAGACAGGTGTAATATTTCGGACATGAATATTTCATTTGATAAACATCAATTTCATTTATTTTTATTTTTTATTCTTTGTATTTTAGAACAAGGTCTACAGGGTACATGCAGTCTCACTGCGCACATCAGACTTACAGTGATCCTCCTGTTTACAGCCTCCCAAGTACTGGGATTACAGGCCCGCACCACCATGCCCAGTCTCAGGCCTGGGGATCCATTTATACAAATAGTATAAATTAGGTGCAAATTGCAGTACTAACTGCAGTTGAAATATTAACCTCTATGTGGAAAAACTACTGTCGAAATTGTTTAAAAATTTAAGAACAAAGTACTTACAAGTCAGTACAAGACAGAATAGAGAAATGGTTCAAAGAATATACTCTCTGCCATAATGTAAATTTTTATTTCCATTTTTAGTTCTTCTATTTTTTAATTTTCAATTTTTATTTTAGACTGGCTCAGGCTGCCTTAAAGGCGGGTCTGTTAAGGCAGGTGGAGGTGGGAATCAAAGTGCTGTATCCTGCGCCTGACTGCATTTGCATGAGCAGGCACTTAAACAACTAAGCTAATCGACAGGGCCCCAGTTTGTCTATTTTTTTTT
>NW_004524785.1:635158-640240 GCF_000260255.1 Octodon degus | reverse complement strand
ATAGACCCTGTCTCGGAGCCAGTCAATTATGGTCTGAACAGTCTAAGATCTGTGAGCTAAGTAAACTTTAACTTTGTGTGCCAAGTATTTTGTTTCAGCAATGATAAAGGTAAGTAAGATATACACAGATGTGAGCAGGCTTTCTGTATAAAAATGACTGTTCATTTTAGGCTTATAAAAGCTACTCTAGAGATTTCTTTGGGAAGAAATTACCATTAAGAGGTAATTCTGTCACCCAGAATCAGTCTCAAATCTTCGTTATTTGTGTGGTGTATTCAACCTGCTCAGTGAATACAATCTGTCACTTTAGTGGAGAATGATGTCTGTGACCAAGTCACCAGGTGAAGTGGCTGCATTTAGAGACAAACAAATTATAGGAGTAATGAGTGGACACTGAGATCTTCGTTGAATTTCAAATATTAGCAAAAATATTGAAAAATACTCATTTGGGCGCTTTTATCTCCAAACTGGTATATAAGTATCTGGTAGATAGTGGTATCTAAGTATCTATCCCAGATTCCAAAAGAGTTTGAAAATTACTTCTAACCAAGGAAAAATACTGAAACCTTGGAAGGAGTAAATCTGTGACCCCTTTGTGAATAAGGCATATTGACAAATTTTTTTATGCTAGACAGGAATCCACTATTTGAGGTTGATAGTAAGAGTGCCCTTACTAGTACACATGGGACAGTTTCAAATATCTATATATTTTGGATTAAATTCAGTGTAGAAATATTTTGAGATCGATGGAAAAATACTGATATACCAGCCTCCATTTCCATCATCTTATCTTTGTCAGCTGTGGTTTTCTTTTTTCTTTCTTCCTTTTTTTTTTTTCCTGTGGTACTGGGGATTGAACTCAGGACCCTGCACTTGCCAGGCAAGCACTTATTCTACTGACCTATCTCCCTGGGCTGAGCTGTGGTTTTCTGCAGTGACAGCAACTAAAAAAAATTATGGAGTAGACTGGATATAGGCCAAACACTTTGTCACTGTCTCTCACCAATCCCAAATAAGATGTCAAGTTACAGGCAAATGAACTTGGGGCTCCTAATGATTCTGCATTTTGATGACTTGTATAAAAAGTTCACTATGACTCTCAATGTAATAATTCTTGAAATAAAGTGAACCATGAACATTCTTCACTTCAGTCATACTGAAACTATCCCAGACCACTGCACGGAAAGTTGTCTTCCATGAAATTGATTCCTGATGCTGAGGAGGCTGGGAACTTCTGCTTGAGATTACCACCGTCTGCTGCACTGGCAGGTGCTCTCCACCATGGTGTGACACTGTGCATCACTTTTCAGTACTTCAGCCAGCAGTGATTACCATCGCGGCACTGTTTGTACACAGAAATAAACAAATAGCACGAAGCATAATTTGTTGCATTGTTTTGCTATTTTTTAATGAGTGAGAGAGTGATGAAAACAGCCATTGGTACACTTTAACCACAAGTGTGTTGTGCCTGTACCATTACACTGTAATGCAAATAATTGGACATATTCTGACACTATTCAAAAATAATTATCCAATTCAGCAAAGCCACATTAAGTACTAAAGAGTTAGCTTCCTTTATACAGCTCAGTTCCTTTCCTTTT
This sequence comes from Octodon degus, assembly GCF_000260255.1. Lineage (NCBI taxonomy): Eukaryota > Metazoa > Chordata > Mammalia > Rodentia > Octodontidae > Octodon > Octodon degus. Next base: position 638,639 of record NW_004524785.1, on the reverse strand, counting down.
GTTTTACTCATTCGTACAAATGAATATGTGAGCATACTTTTCAGCAGGAACTGCATTTTTTCATATTTTCTTCATTTACAATCATAGATTGAGTCTGCAATCAAAGCCAGCACAGACTAAGTGTCTGTGAGCATTGATTGTTTATAGGAAGTTTTAAAAAAGAGTTATAAGTATTTTATGATTGTTTTTAATGGTATGTGGCATATTCCTGATAAATATTGGAACTTGAGTACATTTATGTACTGTATATTATATATGAAAGTTTCATTGGCATTATTGTGTATTTACACACAGTAAATAATTACACTGACAATAAGGGATGAGGGAAACAAAAAGTACAGTCCCTCCACGGTTACGTTTGGGATACCAGAGACCATGACACTGCCATGAGTGGAGAACACAAGTGTATTGTGCAGATTACCCACCATGGGATAATGGTTAAACAAAATACCCAGTTTGAGATGCTCAGATTTAAAGCTTTGACCAAAAAGCTCCACTGATTCCATTGGATGCAGATCGGAGCTCCCTAAAGCTCAGCACTTCTGAATTTCAGAATCTGAGTCTCTTAGTGCTGGATAGAGGTGGAAGCTCTTAAAATGTATCCTGGCAGTAAGAGAAAGCATTATGTAGGGACGTAGGCTTTCATGGCTCATGAATTTCATGCTCTGATATATGCGTTCTTGCTCACCCCTCTCTATTCTATGGTGGAGACACTGACATAGAATGAGTAAATAATTACAGATAGTAAGCAGGTGTGAGCATTTAAAATTCTTTGTGGTCCTTAGGGACAAATTGAATGAGGTACTCATAAGAATTTCCTGTGTGCTGAATGGCCATCATTTCAAATTCAATTGACTTATTTAGAAAAATACAGATTTACTAAAAAGCAAGTTCTTATTAATACAAAATAAGAAAGACACTAAAATTTAGGAGTATAGAAGCAATCAAAATGGAAATATGAATAAGATTTTATGGTGAGAAACCATCATTGCTCTACTTCTAGATGTACTTTGCTAAATCAAATTGCTCTGTTCCTTTCATTACAGCATAAATTCTCTGCTTTTCTCTTTGTCTCTTTTTTGTGTATATACTTTTACTGCAGATTAATTTGCATTGTGGCTATTATGTATCATAATAAAATTTTCCTAACTAAAGTACAAGGAAAGACTATATGGTGTTTTTGTAAGTGATCTGCACAAAAGCCCATGTTTGGATTTGTGGAGTGTCTTACATTTCATAATTGTACTTGTCTGTGTGTTGCCTCTTCCTAATTTAGATGTATGATGAAAAATTGGTGACAATTTTATTTGTGCAGGTAGTTTATGAATTCTTCCATTTCTGGGCTGGCTAGATAGTTCAGTGTATTAAAGTAGCTGTTTAGGCAGATGCAGGAACCAGGATTCAATCTCCAGTGTGCTGTGAAGGTCCTGCCCCCACAGTGCACTGAAAGGACAATTGAGACTGGGCATGGTGGCACAAGCCAGTAATCCCAGCACTTGGGAGGCTGAGAACAGGAGGACCACTATGAGTCTTATCTGTGTAGTGAGACCCTGGAGAGACTGTACCTAAATACATAAAAAAATCTGTCCTTTCTGGAGCAGAGCTAGGTTATAAGAAGGATGAGGAGCTCCCTTCCTATGAAGATTCTGGAAAACAGGTGCATGGCAAGCAAAGCTATAGCTTTGAAAAAGAAGATCCTATTATGCTGGCTGGCTGGAATTCTGAGATTTATTCTCTAAGACCAAAGCTTTTTTGTCTCTTAGATGACAGTTCTCATGTCAGCTGGTTATAATTTTTAGGCATGGAGATTGCAACGCCCATTATCCCTTGAACGCAGTGCAGTTTCTTTCCAGATAACAGATTTCCTAGGACTCTGTCTCCACATCACTTCCATTTTACTGTAAATGTTTAGTCTGTGCAGTTCTGGCCTTTTGGATACAGTTCACAGGACTTGGCTTGGGGACTCACATGAATCGTGGGTTTAATCTAAATGCTCTCTCTGGAAAAGGCCCATGTTCACTGTTTCAGGAGCAGACAAAACATGGACCACAGTGTGCCTACCCAATTGGATACTACAAATTTGCAGGGAAATGAAGAGAGGATTGAGGACTTTGATCAGTCTTTAAAAGAGGTTGATCAATTTCATTGGTATTTAAAGACATGCATACACCCATCAGGGTAACTTTGAGTGCCTTTGTATAGCTAGATTAAAAACAGCATAAACATGTCATTTTCTCTGGGAAGTAAACCTGTACAAGGCACTATTATGTGTTTTAATTTTTGATATATTTAAAGAATTTATTTTAGTTATTCAAGTCTGATATGTTACCCATTTAATCATACTACAATCCTTTCTTGTTCATATGTTGTGTTTATTGAGAACTTTATAATTCAATGTATGGTTTACAGACCAGGCATATCAGTGTTGCCAGGCAGCTCATCACAAATTCAATACTCCGGGTTGCATCTACAACATACAGAATTAGAACTGACATTTTAATGAAATTCTTGCATGATTTGTATACTCAGTAATGTTTCAAAGAGCACCATTCCACAGGATATTACAAAAATAAGACATAGAAATGGTAATTACTGTTCCTTATATTTTCAAAGTGTTGAATAGGTGAATATTTGCCAAAGTCTTTCCCATGTGTTTCATGACTACTCTCTATGTGCCATCTTACCTTAGGTAAGTCCTTTTATTTCTAGGATCTCCAGCTGTCTCCTTATCTAATTAAAATATAAACATTCACCTTTCATTGTCAAAGGCACTGTGTCGGAGAAGTGATTATTCTGTCTCCTTAGGCTTCTACAACATGGAATAGTTGCTTTGCCTTTCCTTATCTTTTATCATCTAATAATTCAGGAGGGAGTAAAACAATGTTTTATGAACTGTCCTTAAGTTTGTGTATCTAAACTGTCCTGGTGATTAAATTCAGGCTATTCATCTTCTGCAGAAATCTTAAGGCAAATGAAGGTGTTCTTAGTGCATTCCCTCAGGTGGTTCATGATTTAACATGTTCCACTGCTAGTGACGTTAACTTTGATTACTTAATTAAGATATTATCTATTAGGCTTCTGTGCTATAAAATTAATCTCTTGCTTTTCTAATTAATAGGTATTTTCAATAGATATACATGACACAATGAGAAAATGCTCTCCTCCATCACCTTTTCATTTATTTATTTGCATCAGAAGATGCTCATTATTTTGATTAGTATTAGTCCAAGATTGTATCATTCTTTAATTTCAGTGTTAAGGCTATTCAAGATTTACCCACTGGGACCCCTACAGAAGCTGGCTTATGTATTCTTTTAGGATTTCCCTATCATTCTTTGAGTCTGTCCTTATGTTGTGACGTAATGTATTACAAGCTCGTGTTGTAAATGCTCTGCCCCAATCCTAAATGTAGTTGTTTCTCCAAGAAATTGGACTTCAGGAGGTGGAGAATGATATTTGTAGCCCAATATGGGCTTTGAGT
>NW_004524785.1:633816-634935 GCF_000260255.1 Octodon degus | reverse complement strand
TCCTGGGGTCTCCATTGCACCTTGGGATTCATCCCTACACCTTCACACTCTTTTCACAATGGAACACTGCCTGGCCTTATAGGCCTTCTGAAATCAGAGTGGAAGCCTTCTCAATCCCACAACTCTCACATTCTGCCTGCACCTAAACCAGTGCCTTGTGGTTACTGCCAAGGTCTGCTGCCAGCTGGAGCAGCACCTAGGCTTTCTTCTCTCTTTACTATAGGGATTGAGTGCCAGGATCACTGAACACTCTGAATCAATTCTTAGGAATGAATTATCTAGGCCGTCATCATTCTGGAACATGGTACTGTTGTTCATGGGCCTATATTCTCAAAGCAAAGTCTTTCACTTTTGCAACCTTAAGGGTGGAGTGCTGCTGCTTCCTCTGATACCCACAGGTCCTTTTTTCTATTGTCCTTTTTCTTCTTATCAAGTAAGATGTTCTCTGCTCTCTTCTCACTCAACAGCTTTACTGGAGCTTTCCCTCTGGCCAAACACACATTTTAAATCATTTTGCTGACCTTTTTGCTCTTTATTCTCAACAGAAATCCAATGAAAAGCTTCCAAAAATAGCCATGCCACTGCCTCAATATTCAACTGCCTTGAAATTTCTTCTTTCAGATTAATTAGTCCATCACTGTCTCGGTTACATTTTACTCATAGCTGGGACAAAACAACCAACGCCCAAAATGAAGGAAGGAAAGATTTATTTAGCTCACAGTTAGTGGAAGTTTCAGTCCATACTCTGCTGGATCTAAGGCTAATGGCAGCAGTTTGTGGCAGATGAAAACAACCAAGAGCAGAGGAGGAATAGCTGTGACATATGTCAAGCCTCTCTGTTTCTCTTCCTGCCAGGACTGGAGCTCCTCTGAGAAAGTGGTGGAAGTTCTCTGAAAATCCAAGCTCCTCCCAAGTGGTGCAGCTGCACTGATCAAGCTCCTCCAAGGAAGTGGTGTGTGCAGAAGCCTTCCTCGAACCCTTTATATGCCCTTTTTGTGCTGAGTCACTTTAGGGTAGGCCCTCTCTGCCCTAAGACTGAGCCACCAGGCCCCAGGGTGTGTTATCACCAAGCCAATTTAGCTGAACTTCTAATATCTCAAGTTGACACAAAGTCAACCA
>NW_004524785.1:631999-633657 GCF_000260255.1 Octodon degus | reverse complement strand
GCTTGCGTAAGAAGACATAGTCCACTGAGCTATCTCTCGGTTCCTAAAACCCTTGATGAAAATAGATATAGCAGCGCTGTACATCAAATTAATAGCTATCCTTAATAAATCCAGAGTCCACAACATAATTAATAAGGAAAATCTGAAAACATCCTTTCCAAAATTTGGAACAAAGTAGCAGTATCCTCACTCATCATTCTTATTCAACATAATTTCAGAAAATTTAACAAGGGCAATTGGGAGTAAAACTTAAATAAAAAATAATAATACAAACAAAAATGGAAAAATTCTAACTGTGATATTTTGAAGATAATATTCTTTATGTAGAAGCCTCCAATAATTCTACCCCAAGACTCAGAGCCTTAATAAATAAATTCAATAGTACAGCAGGATACAAAATCAACACACAATACCAATAATATGTTTAGGGAGCCAGGGAGATAACTCAGTAGAATAAGTGCTTGCCTGGTAAGTGCAAGGTTCTGAGTTCAATCCCCGGTACCACAAAGAAAAAAACAAAAAGTAGTAACAGAAAAACATTTTTATATAGAAACAAGATATATACTAAGGGATAAGTCAAGAAACCAGTCCAATTCATGGTAGTTCAGAAAAAAATGGATACCTATGAACCAATATAACCATGAAGATTAATGATCTCTGTAATCAAAAGTATAATACTCCAAAGAAAAAGTTCAAAAAGTACATTTTTAAACAAATAGAAATATGTACTCTGTTCCTGTAGCGGTACATGAATCATCAGTATTGCCAAAGGGCTATATTTTTATATTCGTCCAGTTCTAATCCAAATACCAACATACTTAAGAGAAGTAGAAAAATAATCCTGAAATTTACATGGAACCAAAAATATCAGTCAAAGTAATCCTGACCAAAAAAAGCAAGCCACAGAGTCTGAGAATGTGGCTCAGTGGTTGAGCTCTTCTTTTGCATGTAAAAGGCGCTGGGTACAATCCCCAGGACTACAACATAAAACAAAACAAAAGATGTAGGCATCACAATTATGGAATTCAAGTTACACTACGAAGGTACAGTGAAGTAAACAGCATATTCCTGGCACAAAAATAGAAATATAGATCAGTGGAATTAAAAAAAAAAAAAACACTATTCACTTATAACCCTATGAAGAATGAAAAGGGACTAAAATAAATAAATAAATAGCCTGAAGGAAAGACTCAAAAGCAGCAAGAAGTTGAAGTGAAAAAAGGCTTTTGGATCCACATGTACAAACATTGTTTTGTCTCCTTAGTGTGAGAACCTGAAGGAGAAAAAACAGAATCTGAAGGGTACAGTAGATACAGGGAAAAGGGAATGAACTTATCTAAAAGGAAGACTTACTGAGTGGAAAAGGACAGGAGAGAGAGTGGGAAAAGAGATTTATCTATGCATGTAAGCAGGATGGTTTGGAAAACTGTACTGTGCATTTCTGCTGGTCTATGGAAAGGAGCAGATAATGTTTAATTTGTTTTGTTTCCTTTTCATCAAATGGTTGTACTTCTTCTCTTCTTAAATTCTTTCATTTTTTTTCTTTGTTCTTCCAATTTTACATGCCTATATCTGGTAATATGAATAACTGACCAGAAGGCAAAACTATGAATTACAACAAATACTGTGAAATTCATATTACTTTGTTAAGTGAAATT
>NW_004524785.1:630781-631711 GCF_000260255.1 Octodon degus | reverse complement strand
AAAAAAGAAATAATTGAAGGAACAAAATGAAATCAATGAAACAATGTATAATTTTAATTAGCTCCGGTTAGCTCTTCTAAACTCCCATTTTCTCATCTATGAACAGAAGATAATAATGGTACCAATGTCACTGGGTAAGTGTTATTAACTAAGAATTAACTCGTGTTACTAACAATAATGAATGATGCCTAAGACAGTGATTGAACGAGACAATGATCTCAGTGTAGGATAGTAATTATCAAAGGAAAACACTGTCATAACTTGATAGATTTGATGAAAAAATTTCATTCAGGTAAAATGAAAGATTGACTATTAGAGGATTAGTGAAATAATTAGAGTGACTCTGCACAGCTGGCAAGTGGAAATTTCAGAAAAAATGATAGTGATTCCAATGTCTCTAGAGTTCCAGCTGCTGTTTAATACACCTAGTGGCATCACTAAACTGCAGCTTACAAGAATGATTTAGAGTCTGAAAGCATCGTGATTTACTGACACTTGCTTTCCTGGCTTTTGAGAGGATAACAAGCCAGGACAGTGCTCATAGCACTGAACCCCACTGTTTTCTCCTTGCTTTTCATGAAGAGTATTCCTGATACTATTTCCACACTTGATATCTCGCTCCTCATTTTTTATTACTTCTCTAGTTCTAATTTCTTCCTCCTATCATTCCATTACTATGAATTACAATAAAGATAGTGTGCTTCTATAGGAAAATTCAGTTTTGGTGATAAAAGGTGGACACACTACAGAAAATCATGTTTCTTTTTTTATCGGTATTCTTTCATGAAGTTACATTGCATTGTAGTTCTCTGTGATCATTAGCATTATGCGGCTATTTTTATTTTTATTTTTATTTTTTTTCAAAGTTTTATTGATAAACAGATAGCAATGAGACAGTTTCAAATCAAATCGGAAGTACAGTTTCAACAA
>NW_004524785.1:621488-630681 GCF_000260255.1 Octodon degus | reverse complement strand
TATATATATGTTCATTTATATGTGCATGTGTGCATGTATATGTGCAGCTCATAAATTAATCCTAGTCTCCACATTTTTGGCTTCTTGACTTCCTGCTTCATATTTTTGGACATCTTTAGCAAAGGAACTGAAGACACATCTACGTATGTGTATATGCAAAATACACCCTTGTTTGGCCACCACTTCCACTGTCTCTTGTATGGGTCCTCTGAGACTGTTGTAAGTCTCGTACTGGACCATTGCTATAGCTACTGTCTCTTTTGAATATGCTCTTATTCCTTCACAGTGCTCCTCTTCCCTTCTAGGCTGGCCTCCTGTAGAAATGCCTCTTCACTCTCAGACACTAATCCTCCACTCCAAATCACTGTTTCTGCCATCTCCTTCCAAAGATATCCCTTTCCCCTGTTGGGTTCTGTTCCCTTGTACTAGACCTCTATGTTTGTCCCAAACTGTTTCCCTGTTGGAACATCTATTTTATTCAGATCTAACATATATCATGGACCTAACACTTTCCTCTGTGAAGAGAAAGAATGGAAGTACAGGAAAACTGTAATTACCAATTTACTTCAACTAAAGGACATTATCAAAGGTAATCTGGGTAAGTTGATTTAATAAACTGAAAAGTCTTAAAAGCAGATGGAAGGCTCCATTGAAAACAAGAGAGTTTGCCTGGAGCAACTGCTTCAGCTCATCAACTAACTCTACTGTCCACTTCTTGACTTCCTGCTCCATATTTTTGGACATTTTCAAACAAGGAACTGCAAGCACATAACACTTATTACTTGAAGTGAGTCTCTTGGAATACAGTTGATATTTAGCTCTATAGGTCATTGCTTCTGAGACTCTTTCGGGCACCAAAACCCAAAATTCAAGTCTCATTATATAAAATAGTGTAATTCTTGCATATGACTTGCACATACCCTCTTATATAATTTAAATCATCTCTAAATTAATAATATCTAATGCAATTCAAATGTTAATGTTTGATATTCTATATAGTTTAGAAAGCAATTATGAGATAAGATTAACGGTACAGGCTTCCTATAGATGTAAGCAACGTAGGTCTAAATACACTTTCACTGTACGGTGCCTGGATTTTATGCAAGAATAGCTGACACAGAGACCCAAATGTATATATCTTCTCATTCTGCTTCTCTGCTACAGCCCTGATTTATCCAAGAAAATGAAGGGGAAATTTGTAGTAAATATATAATATTCACTTTTTATTCTTTTTTGAATGTATTTAGTACAGTGTCTATAGGATCTCACTACACTGATCGGACTCACAGTGATCCTCCTATTTTCAGCCTCCTAAGCCCTGGGATTATAGTCATGGGCCAACATGCCTGGTCTCAGTTGCCCTCTCAGTGTGCCCCAGGGCAGGGATGGCACGGCACGATGGGGTTTGAACTCCGGTCCCTGAGCCTGCCTAAGCAGGTGCTTTAATCCGCTGAACTATCTGGCCGGCTGTGTAATATTCATTTTTAATGGCACTTCATTAATAATTTTTTTCCTTTTGATGAGTGTCTTAGTCACTTTCCTCATCAAAGAGAAATATACAACTTAGAAGAGGCGAAGTTTATTTTATTCTTTATTTTATTATTATTTTATTTTTGGCAGAACCAGGGATTGAACTCCGGACCTTGAGATTGCCAGGCAAGCACTTATTCCACTGAGCTATCTCCCCAGCCCCTATTTATTCATTTTTTGGTACTAAGGATTGAACCCAAACCTACATCTCCAGACCTGTCTGTGTTTTCAGACAGTGCTGTAGTTGCAGGCCTGCACCACCAGGCCAGGCTTTCTGCTCATACTCTTCTGTCCACATATTTCTTTACAACTCACCTACAAGAACTGCATACCATAGTGAAGTCACTGATCTTCACTTCTGGATTCCAAAGTAGTAAGTGAAGGCATACGTCTCAGTTTATCTTCTCTCATGGCTGGAACAAATACCCAAGACCCAAAATGAAGGAAGGAAAGGTTTATTGAGCTCTCGGTTACTGGAGGTTTCAGTCCATACTCAGTTGGCTCCAAGGGAGAGTGACACATGGCAGACAGCAACCTTTTCATGGCAGTGACAAAAAGCAAGAGAGCAAAATGGAGGAGTAGCAGCACCAATGGCAACAGAGAGGAAGTCTGTCTCTCTGTCTCTCTTATGTAACATTCAGGCTATCCACTCCAGGGTAGGGGGTGCACTCACACCCATGATCCCAGCAGTGCTAACACCCATAATCCCAGTGGATCATGAGTTAATCTCAAACTCTAGAAGTCCCCACCCCATGACTGCATGAGGCTTTGGGGGCACAACTAGACATAAACCATAACAGCATAATTTAAAACAAACACACAATTGAATAATTGAAGAGATAATGATACAGTCAGTAGACCTTTTTATGTTCAGCTGTAGTCAATGTTGTGTGATATACTAAGGCTGCCCCATCTCTCAAAGGCTTATACTGTCTTCTGTTTCTGAGGTATTTGTTCCCTTCCCCTCCTAACGTAGATTTGTTCTCAATCTTTCCATCTCCATTTACATTCTTTTTTGATTCAAGGCTTTCTTTGGTCAACTCTCTCATTTCCCCTGTTCATTCTTATTTCATTATTCATCTATTTTCCATTTTGCAATACATCAACTTTTTTTCCTCTAAAAATAAAACTGCTGTTACACTCTTTTTCAACCAATTTTAAATGACATTCTGCTTGCTTTCACAGTTCAAGCACTTCAGGTAGAACAGGTGTTCAATATGCAGTTGCTGAGTAAATGTCACTGTCACTGCTACATGTGTGTCGATGACCATGGTTCCATCTCCAAAGTTTGAAATCCCCAGTCCGATACATTATCAGTGATTGGCTATCTATTGATTACATTATCAAGTTAATAGGTTCCATTCCACATGTGAATAGCTCAAATAAAGCTTATTGATATCCAATTTTATCCTTTCAGTTTGAGTACTACTGTAAAAGCTGTTGTTACACCTTGGTTTATCTGAGTGAGAGTTGTTCCAATTGATCTGCTAGGAGATAGTTTGATAAAGAGCCGTCTACTGGACCAAATACAGCATCCTGAGCAGATAAATCTAAGACTGGCTACCAAAGAGCTTGAGAACTATTGGAAGGAAAGAAAAAGAGAAGTTGGAAAGTGTTTCCCACTCAATACGTTTGTTGATACACACACAGAAACACATAGATCATCATCTATGTAAAGATGATCTGGGAAACCAAGTATCTCATCTTAGTAAATCGATGACCAAATAAGTCCCATTGATGACTTTGGGCTCAAAAGACAGGTTTTCTTGTTACTGGAGATTATGGACCTATGTGGAAAATACATGTTTGCTAGGAAAGCTATCAAAATCATATATATGAAATACAATATAAATATAAGTGTGTGTTGAGATATTTATAGGGCAGTAATAATGGTGAAAGTTAAAATTTGCCATATTTAGAGAGACAAACAATGTTATGAGTTTACCTCATTTGATTTGCTGTAGATAATAAAGCAAAGTTTTTAGGATTATTTTTTGCCAGTTTTAATATTTTCTAATAACAATTTGTTCCTTTGTTGTCTCTTAGTGAATAACCACAATTATGTTTTCACTGATATCTGAAAATTAAACATATTTTTATGTTATCATCATTATGTTGCCATCATCATTATTTCTTTGGCAAATTGTTTAGTTGTATACTTTGTTGGTGATTTTCAGTATGGTATTATTTATAAAAATCTATATAAACTTACCAAGCCTTCCACTTACTATTGTTTAATGGCTATTTATGTTTTACCCTTATGATAAACAAAAAATTGTTTTCCTTTCACCAAAAGACATGACCATTGCATCAAGCACACTGGTTGCTTGGCATCTGAATGGCTTGTGTATAGATGGCCCGCTTTGTCTTTGTGCATTCATAGGTGGGGCCTCTGGAGGTGGCAGGATGACAGGTGTGTGATACTGAGAGTGCAAGAGGGTGACTACTGTCTAAGCCTGGTGGTGCACACCTGTAATCCCAGAACTTGGGAGGCTGAGGCAAGAGGATCATTGCAAGTTTGAGACCAGCCTGGGTTACAAAGTGAGCTCAAGACAAGTCTGCACTGCATAGTGAGACCCTGCCTCAAAAAGAGAGAAAAAAAAGTATGACTACTAAAATTTTTTAAATGGGTCAGGATGTGGATAATAGGAAACCCATCCTCCCAAAGGCTTACAGCATGGGTGAGATGAAGGCGAGAAGCAGGCTTGCTGCTTGCTGCTGTCGGCTCTGCTGTAGACTGTTTCTCTACTGTGCTGCCCCTCTGCAGTGCCACCCTGCTTTGAAGCCAGCTGGCTGTGTACTGAAATCTCTACAACTGTGCACTGACACAGCCCTTTCCTTTTTTCCAGTGTAGATACTGGGCATGTTGTCTCAGCAGTAAGAAAAGAATAATTAAAATAGCAGTGGATTGCCTTACGGATGAGGACAGAACATACATGCTCTTAGATAATAAGAACTGAACTTAGAAATAGCCAGACAAGGGCTGGCCAGATAGCTCAGTGGATTAAAGTGCCTGTTTAGGCAGATGAAGGGACCAGGGTTCAATCCCCAGTGTGCCTGCCAGCCCCACACCCAGTGTGCGCTGAGATGGTGATTGAGACTGATGTGCACCTGTAATCCCAGCACTTGGGAGGCTGAAAACAAAAGGATCACTATGAATCTGATCTGTGTAGTGAGACTCTATAAGATGCTGTACTAAATACATAAAAAAGAAATATCCAGACAAAAATGTGCTGTAAACACAATAGTTTGATTAAATGATTATCTTTCTTTCCATGAAAATGTTCTGTCTTTTTGGTGGACAAAGTTTTTCTTTTCTTTGCTTTTCCCCCAGTGCTATCTGATCAATTACTTAGAATGAAATAACAAAATGATTATTTTTCAGTAATGAACTTGGTGTGCATATAGATCATTTATTTTCTTATTACAAACAAGAAGTAGGCACATCTTACCTTGCCTTTTATCTCAATGGAAAAAAATGCATATACAAAATGTCAATTTTGTAATTGATTACAAACATATGTTTGAAATGGTAGTAAAAGATCAGCCTGATGTCTGGACATTTTTGTAACTAAATGTATTCAAATATGTTGATAGTTGTTTAGATTATTCTGTTTGCATATAAACATTCAATATTATGTTCACAGAGTTTACAGAACTGAGAAAGTGTACTTTTATACCTTGGACTCCTGGTTTTAATTAATTATCATATTAATAAATGGATGCTTTAAAACATATGAGATTTTAACAAAAGACTTTGCTGCCATTCCAGAGGGTTACATTTTTGTACATGCGTCACATATTAAACTATAGAAATGTAGAACATCTGCCTAAGCTTACTTGGGGAAAGTAGACAGGGTTTTGATTTTTATAGGAAATTTAAATGGGCAGATATCCAAAGAGGGGAAATATTTTTTGTCTGAACGGTCCCATATCTTCTTATAACCTGGTTTATGTTTTTATTTTTTCTCCTTTGATATAAAACTTTAAAATTCCAGCTCTCAGCATTGTGTACATAAATCACCACTGGAAATAAGCATCATAGCTTACATTTCATGGCATTAACTCTCAAAAGATTCAGCTGTATGGAAATCAGCGTTGATACTGAGCATTTCTCACATTTGATTAGAGTGGAGAAATGACATAGATTTAATCTCAACATGAAACACTGAGGTGCATGGGGCTCACATACACAGAGGCCAAGGATGTGAAAGAATCATCAGCTTTCTTGAATAAAGAAGTATCCTAAAATGTCAGAAAACAGATGCGAGATGTGGGTTCTGGAGCTGGGCTTAAATGCAAAGGTGGTCCTTACCCAAGGCACAGAAACTAAAGGAAGAACACGGGCCGCCACATGCAACTGGGAAGGAGGAAACTTGCAAGATCTGTCCCCAAAGTCCTGTATGATCACTGCAGGGTGGACGTCTTTCCCACTCAGTGTTATTTATTCTACTCATTTTGGTTGACCTATGAATTAGCGATGAATGTGGCTTGAATGTACACACGATGACAAGGGAATCATATATTTTGTAAGTGGACCTGAAAATGTGCTGAAGCATGCACAATTTAAACCAGCCAGCCAGCCGTCCTCTCCTGCTGATTCAGTGGTATCAGAGACAGCATCTCACCCTTGCATCTCACTTGGCTGCAACCCTCTTTGTGAACGGTGTCCACGGAATGTAGATCTTGTTCTTAGGCAACAAATCTCTCCCCTTTAAGTGTCAGCATTTCATAAGACCTTTGCCCCAGTTCACTTTAGTGATGCTTTCCCTTGTTCTCTAGTGAAATGAAGTGGAGTGGCTAAGGGCCTCTGCACACGCAAGGTGGTAATTTGATTCTCATGTGTGAATCTTTGGAATGAAGATTTCTGGACATGCTTTTCTGTCATGGGGAGATTTAAAACTTACAATAAATCTTGATAAAGACATAGCTCATCAGAGAATAAGGTGATTTTCTTGTTCCATAATTCCCAAATAGGAGACTCCATCTGATCTCTAAAGGTCCCTGGCTGAATTACAATGATGTTCAATTGTTAAAACTCTAAACTTTCTCTTTCTTGGGTGCTACTACTTTGTGAAATTATGTATTATATAGGAAAATTATTCATATTAGGATCAAAAAGTTTCTATTGGTCAATTTTCCACATTATGGGCAGTGTATAATTTTTATTTTACAAGTTAGTTTGTAAAACAAATCCAAGTATGGGGAAGATGCTAGAGTTCTATGTCATGCTCTGCAAGTATAGAATTCTGTCATTTTTTGCATGTGAGAGATGATTCTTTAATTATTATGTGCTTTGGGTAGATTTATAAATCATTTTGACAAAATTAAATCATTAAATATGAAAGTCAAAGGAAATTTCCTTCTGTCTTAACACTGATCAGGGTACTGTTGCATGATATTAGCATTTTAGACTATTGTGTTGAGATGACATAAGATGATATAAGTGAGAGTAAGAACAAACGCAGCCCAATACTTAGAAATATGTTTAACTGTTACATGTAATGGAGTTTCTCTGTGCTTAGAAGGCTTCTAATGCTAGTTAGTACTAATACTAGTATTAATAACAGTTAAGACTATAAGCTTTCTTTCTCTCAATAAATATATTCTGCTCATAAAAAATAAACTTCTTTTTCTTATCACCTTTATTTGGTTTTAAGGCCACAACAGCCCCTAAATGAGAAAGATGACTGGGTTTTGTAATTTCCAGGGTCACCGTAGACAAAATCAATTCAAAATTCCTTCCACTGAACATGTATTATATCATCTTTTCTGTAAAATCAGTGACTGCTCCAGCATCTTCCTTGTTTTTGACATTTTTCATTAGATTATGTCCCACTTCCTGTTAGTTTATACTATTTTTATTTTTTTTAACATTTTTTAGTGAACTTAGAGAAGACAATCAAATGCACAACTGTCTCTTTTATAAATTAAGGTATATTAGCTATACCAGGCATCACTTTTTCATATATATATTTTTTTGATCGTTTCCCAAATTATCCCTGCCTTTTTCTTTTCACGCTTACAGATCCCTTTCTTTTCTGTAAGAGAATCCCTTCTACTTTCACTTCATCTCACTTTTAATTTTCTGGGTTTCACCTATGAGAAAAAGCATTTCAACATTTGACTTTCCCATGTAACTTATTTCACTTAATCTGATAATCTGCAGGTCCATGCCTTTTTTGAAAGTGACATAATTTGTATGTTTTATGATCAAATAATATGCTGTTATGTATATTCACCTTGCCCCAGTCAGGGTGGCTATCATCAAAATACAAAAGCAATACAAGCGGATGATCATTCCCAAAAAGGAACTCACACACTTTGGGTAAGAAGGTGCACCGATACAGCCATTATGGGAGTAAATATGAAGATTTCTCAGAAAAAGATCTTCCACTATGTTTCCTTGAAAATCAGTACTAATAGTCTTGGAAACTAAGGGTCAGAAACGCCAGCCCCAATCAGCCCATCCTTGTCTTACCTGCCATAGTTGAGTAACCACTGAGCAAGAGCATCGTAATGTAGAAACTTCTGCCTGACAATGGCCATCGGCATGGTGACAATGGGCCAGGGCTTGCTTTCCAGTTGCACCTTATTTTCTGGTAAAGGTGACATTTGATCTAGGTATGTCCCTTCATATAATCCCTAAAGAATTACTGTCAGCCTACTATGGAAATAGCTGTGTAAACATGTTTATTGCAACACAATGCACAACAACTAAGCTAAGGAAACACCCCAGGTGACTGTCAGAGCAAGACTGGACAAAGCACTGACTATCAGTTGGTAAAGGTGCAAATCCCATTCATTAAAATATAGTTTTAAACAGTAATAGCAATATCTGTTCTAAAAGAAAAGCACGTAGTCACTGCAGCAGCAACACCACTATTTGCTATTACCTTACACTTCCTATCAGTGCTACCTTGCCATTAGAGTGTCCAGGATCTTCCACCTTATTGCTTCTTTTAGAGACTTTAAAAATTAATTTTCACGATTCTATATAAAAAGATGGAGCTATGCTATTAACAATTTACATCTCTCTCCCTTTATGATGCAAAATCTTATTTACTTTAAATAGCAATTCATGTAGAAAAGTTTAGTCATCTTATCTTTCATAACGTTTACCATTTGTCTCAGTTACTTTTTTCTCTTCATTGTAACAAAATATCTGACACCCAAAATGAAGAAAGGAAAGGTTTGTTCAGCTCACAGTTTGTGGAAGTTTCAGACCATAATTCGCTGGCTCCAAGGAAGAGTGTCACATGGCAGAGGGCAGCAGTTCATGGCAGCAGAAAACAAGAGCAAAGACAAGAGGGAGGAGCAGGGGCAGCCGTGGCAGAGGCAAGCCTCTCTCTTTTCCTTGTATTGTCTTCAGGTTAGTACCCCGGGGTGGGTGTAGCACTGACGCCCATATTCCCAGCAGTCTCAGACCCGAAATTCCAGCCTCTGATCATGAATTAATCACAAAGTCTAGAAACCAAGCCCAGTGACTACATGAGGCCCTGGGGGGGGGGGGACACCCACATACAAACCATAACACAATTCCTGATGATACATTAATTAGCAGAGTACATTTGAATCACTCAGAGTGAATGAGTGAAATTAACACTTCTGAAGTCTCCTTCCAGTCTTGTAATTTTTGCAACAGAAATAGAGGAAGAATATT
>NW_004524785.1:617913-621388 GCF_000260255.1 Octodon degus | reverse complement strand
GACTCTCCTTAGTATGCTGCTATTTTTATTATTTTAACAATTTTATATATTAACTATGTATGTAATGAAATGTATATATTACTACTAGGCGCATCATATGGATTGAAATACTAAAAGTTGGACTTCAATCAAATTCTTTGCTCAAAATAGTAACATTATAAATAGTTGAACTGGGACAAATCATGATAACTGAAGGATGTTTTCTCATTCATAATAGCAGGTATGGTACTCACTACTGTAGCGCTGTCAAGATTATTAGTAATAATATATGCAAAGAGCCTATGATAGTGCCAGGCACAGAACTGTGTGGATTCAACTTTCCTTTTTCCGCACCTATCTAGATGACCATTAGTATTACTGTGGCTACATGAGATGCTGTTAGCATTAAATACCATGAAAAAGACCTCGTGTGGGTCCTTATATTAACTTAGTGCTCTAAAACAGATGTCTTTACCACCTAACAGTATGTGATGAAAAGAGCATTCACATTTTTTATCTGCCTAGTTAGATGTCAAATTGCTGATGTGATTTTCTCTTTGGCTGCAAACACCATGCCTTGATGTTTCCTAAATCTCTTGAGACTTGACTGTGCTCCTCTAGATCATTCCTGAATCACTTTTTATTCATACAGTGAATTAAGTTGAAAGACTAATAGTGCTACTCAGCATGTGCATGAGAAAGCTGTAGCATGTGCAAGGCCTGCAGCCAAAGAATAATGAAGCAAAGCAGGGCTCAGAGTCCTCTACGCAGAATGTCACTAGAGCAGGGACAAGCTGCTATTTGGTTCTTAGGGAAGCGTGACATCAGGCTGGCACTGAGGTGAGTACGGAATGTTGCACTTGGCTGGACAACATCACTGGGCATCTCAGGAGAAGCGAAACGTTGTGAAAACTGGGGTTTCATAAATCTCAAATTGAATCCGTATTCCTGAAGCCAAGCAAGGTTTTCTTTTCAATTTCACTGTTTTCTCTTATTTATTTCTTGGATAATTTAGGTTAGAGGAGAAAAACATGTATAGATATCTTCATATTTTACATACACTTCCACTATATCATAGAAAAACAAACCCTTGCAATGTTTGAGTTTAAGATAATCTGGCAGGGTTATGTAATTACATGGCAATTACACCCCTTTGATAATTTGGTTGGAAATATTCAGTCCTTACTTAAGCAATATCTCTAAGAGAGAAATTCATTATCATATGGGTAGTCCATGTTTTTCCAGGCAATAGGAGCATTAAAAGTCAAACAGAGAAGCTCTATCTTTCTTTCCATGTAGCATTTTAGGTATTTAAGGTGATGTAGTGTTCTTCTAAATAAATAATCCTGATTCTTTTGATATCTCTGTGTCACAGGTCCATGTCTTGTCTGTGTAAACCTAATTGTCTGAATTTTCTCAAAGTCCTTTCAAAATGCTTCCTTTATGGAAATTAGAAAGGTCCTGACATTTAAAGTCAGAAAGTCTGTTCAAGTTTAAGTACAGATGTGTGATTTATCGTAAGTCAATCCTGGGTTTTCCCATCTGACTCAAAATGATGAAAAGATCTTGCGGAACCGGGGATTTAACTCAGGGCCTTGCACTTGCTAGGGAAGCACTTATTCCACTAAGCCATCTCCGCAACCCCGAAAAGTTCTACTAAACAAGGTTAGTTTGTAAGTTCTACTAAACATGGTATTGATCTTTAAATACCATGTAAAAATAGTTCTGTATGTGATCCATCTGTCCCAGTTACTCTTCTCTCCTTGCTATCAAGCCTCTCTGCCCGGCTCCTATTGTAATACAGATTACCTGCCCCCAGGTATGTGCAGCATCCACACCCACAATAATAAATCATACATTATAGAAGCTACCCCATTCTTGCATGAGGCTTTAGGGGAACTCCTATACACAAACCATAACATTCTGCCCCTGGACCCTCAAACACTCATACACATCCCTTTATGCAAAAGACATTTTAGCTCATCTCTAAGAGCTGGCAAAGTCCTGACAGTTTCAGCGTTGATGAAAAGTCCAAGTCGCAAATCTCCTCCAAGATCTAAGGCAAACTCTCCTTATACAAATGAAAAGTTAAACACTTCCAACATTCAATGGCACAAGATAAACATTACCCTTCCAAAAGCTACACACAATAGGACACAAAGAATTCAGACCACAGCAAGTCCCAAATCCAGAAAGGTAAACATTAAATTCTGTAGTTCTATGTGGAGCATCTGAAACCATCAAATTGTGAGCACCACATAGCTCCACCACTATGGCACTTTTTGTGGTAGCTCCCATGGTTTCTCTCTTAGGCCTGCTTTCTTCCCTTCTTACAGATTTCCTCAGATCATCCACATTCTTGGATTTTCCAGAGTTCTGGAGTTCCCTCTAAATAGGCTTCTCACTCACAGGTTTACAAAGTGTCCTTCCAGTGGCACAGTGCCTGGCCTCCCAAGTGAAATCTAGGTGGAAGCCTCTTTAACCTCAGAACTCCTGCATTCCGCATACACCTAAAACCTGTATCAGGTGCATGATGCCAGTGTCTGCTGCTAGCTGGAGCAGTAGCTGAGTTGTTTTCTCTCTCTCTCTCTCTCTCTCTCTCTCTCTCTCTCTCTCTCTCTCTCTCTCTCTCTGCTGTAGGGTCGAGTGCCTGGATTGCTCAGTGCTCTGAACTTGATACTGAGGAACAAATTCTCTATGCTGACACCATTCTGGAACCTGGGGTGGTCACCACTGCCATTCAGGAACATGGTGCTCTGTGACCTTTTCCCCAAGGCAAAGTCCTTCACCTTTGTAATTCTGAGGCTGCAAAACGTGGAGACCTGCCACTTCTTCTGAGGCCCTCAGGCCATCCTTTCCATTCTCTTGTTCCTTCTCAGCAATAGAGATCCTCTCAGGCCTATCTGAATTCCACAGCTTTTTTGGAGCTTCTTTTCTGGCCAAACTCACCTAATTTTAAATATTCCTACTGGACTCTTTGTTCTTGATTCTCAACATAAATCTGGCTAAAACTACCCAACAGTAGCCTTGTCCCTGCCTCCACAGTTGACTGCCTTGAAATGTCTTTTTCAATGTTAATCAGTCCATTGTACTTTAACTCAGTCTCAGGCAAATTTTCTGGACACATGCAAAATTCAGACAAACTTTCTGCTGAATGATAAGACATATCAATTAGAGTCCAATAATCACTGTAGGTATTTTGCCCAGTAGGAACCTCCCCAGCCTGGTCTTTACAACAGAATTTCTATCAGCCTTCTGGTCTTCTGAGCTCTGACCAGAATCACCCATTCAGAACAACTGAAGCTTTTCCAGTGCTAGTCTTATAGGTGACATCTCTGAACATTTCCTATCTCTTTCTATAAACTGTTCCCAAACACCTATAATCCACATGATCAGGTATTCACAGCAATAGCACCACTCCCAGTACCAAATTCTGTCAGTTACACTTCTCTTTGTTGCTGGGACAAAATACTCAACATCCAAAATTAAGGAAGGA
>NW_004524785.1:610019-617813 GCF_000260255.1 Octodon degus | reverse complement strand
GCCGGGAGATGGCTCAGTGGAATAAGCACTTCCCTGGCAAGCGCAAGGACCTGAGTTCAATCCCTGGTTCCGAAAAAAAAAAAAAAAAAAAACAGCAACAACAAAAACCTCCCAAGCTGGTTTTCACTAGAAGGATTTCTCTCAGCCTTGCAGTCTTTTGAGCTCAGACCAGAATCTCCCATGCAGAGCAGCTTACTGTGTTCCAGCTTTACTCTTTCAGGCCAAATCTCTGAACCTTTCCAAACTGTTCCCACAAGCCCTTCCCAAAGGCTTTTGAATGACATGGTCAAAGATAGTCACAGCAAAGACCTCACTTCTCAAGTACCAGATTCTGTCTTGGTTACTTTTTTTCATTTCTGAGAAAATACACAAAACCCAAAATTAAAAGAGCAAAGGTTCATTTAGCTCACATTTTTTAGAGGTTTCAGTGCATAATAAGTTGGCTCCACAGCAGAGTAACGTGGAAGACAGGCAATACTTCATGTTGGCATGGCAGAGGACAAATCAAATATAAGAGGAGAAAAAGGGGAAAATTGAGCCTCTTTTTCTCTCTTACGTTGAATGCAGGCTCTTTACGCTCGTATGGCTGTAGCATTCACATCCCCAATCCCAGCACTAGATGTTGAACCAGTCACAAACTCTAGATCCAGCTGCCTCTGAAAAGCCTGCTCCCGTGACCACATATGGCTTTAGGGGGACATCCAGACACAAACCATAACAGCTTCCTGTATAATTTTTCCATATCCAGAAATATTTTTCTCATCCCCTTTATGAGATGTTATAACTTACTGTCCCTCTGCACTCTAAATTCTTTGGTATGATTTCATATTTTGCCTAGTGGTGATTAAGAATAGAAGAATATTTGTTATTTTCCTTTTATAGAGGTGACAGAATTTCTGATTAGCAAATATCCTCGGTTGAAAATGACACGACACTATCAGCATGACATAGTACAATTTTCTATTAGTTCCAGAGCTTGTTTAGACTATTCATATCTACTCACAGTAAACCTAAATACAAATATCAAGTATTTTCTAAACTATATTTAAAGCATGTAGCTATAAAATACTAAGTAAAGTATTATCATCTTCTTTTTGCAAAACAAATGTAGAATTAAAATCAGGCATTGTTTATGCTTAACTCAGCTTTCATCCTACAATAATGTAATTCTTTTTATATATTTAATAGGGGTTCATTTTTAAATTCCCTGACACTAGTAGATATTTATCTTAAATATAATTTCATTCCTCCTCAAAAATAAAATAAATTGAAAAGCAACTTACAAAGTATTGAAACCAGAGTATCTGATTTCTTTACTTCATTTTCTTCCATGCAAAGAATACATTTGGTCTGACTTAATGTCTCAGAGATGTGTCTCACCCCAAAATCTTGGATGGTGTCCAGACAAGTTTCTTGCAATTCTGTGTGATTTCAGAGCTTAAATGTTCTTCTTGTCTGGTCGGAAATTTCATGGTCAAAAATCAAATAGTTCTTAATTTTTTCCTGAGAAGGCAGACGTCTCTCCACGTCTGCTTCAGTTCATACCTCCGCTACGTGCCACAGCACACATCTCCACGTGTCTTCCAGAACATATCATTTCCCCCCGGGGTGTTGACAAGAGAGTTGGACTGCATCACATAGTAAAGAGTAAACAGACCAAGTGCTAAGGTAATGCACAGTGCAAAAGCCATCCAGTGATTTATTTTCATGTCAAATAGGATATGCTAGTTTCTAAGCCTTCAGGCTTCACTAGTAAAATTTTCATTAAATGTACCAAGAAAGACAGCACAGTTTTTTTTCTTTTAAAAACAATTGCTATCATGTTTATTGTCATAAAATTTGCCAAATCAGAAGCAATGAGTGTACTTCAAGAGGTGATCTCATTTTGCCCCTAATTCTGCCAATGAACAGCATGTCCTTGGGGCTTTAGTTAGTACCATGTTATGTAGCTCTGTAGCAGTGTTGCGATCCTTTCTTGGGGGTAGAATCATGCTGGAAGACACCCTCCAGACAGTTTTCCTCTGTGTCTCGTCCTTAAAGGAAGAGGTACAGAGGGTTCTGTAGATACAACTCTCTTACATACATAGCCTTAGAAAAATCAAAGGACTGTGTGTGGAGTAATGGCAAATATATTAAGTCAAAATAAAAATATAGCATTTATCAACCTGTTGCATGGAATAAATATTCACATCCTGGACTTTCTTTTTCTCCTGGTTTGTTTTTCTGCTCCTTCCCTTCTGATTTATTTTTAGAGAACAATTTCAGAGATAGCTGTGGTTTTCAAACAGCTTCTGTTCTGGGAAGTTATTTTCCCTACATAATTAAGTTAAATTCGTGTATGTACAACATATAAGATGTGCCTGTTTGTATAAGGTAGTGCCATCTGGTCTCCCACGGGCTATTTTGCAGGGTACAGAGAGGTCTGAGGCTAGTTATGGACAGAAAATGATGCAAACAGCACATATGCTTATTATCAAGTATGCTTCTCCTGTTCCTCTTGCCATTGTGTCAAGCAAGCGTGGCAGGGAATAAACTGATCGTGATTCTTGTCACTACCCTATAAATTCTAAGGAAGTGGATGCCTTTCTGGTGGTCTTGTGTCTTGCGTTTTTTGTTTAATTAAATCTTATACTCAGCCATTGGAGAAAAAAAAAAGTCCTCCCATAATTGATTCCAGTTTGTGTTTTCTGTCTATTTGCATCCTAAGGGTGAAGATTTAGTGTTACTGACATGTTAGGTTATTGTTTAATGGACATGAAGTTTCAGCTTTATGAGGTATCAAAAGCTTGGAGATGGATTGGGGTGACAGCTGCGCAACCATGTGAATATGTGACACGCCTGCATTCTCCAGTGAAACTGGTGAAAAAAATGATGCATTTTACATTACGTATACCTTATCAGAGTTGACCTCTTTTAAAAAGATTTTTATAACTATAATCTGAGCAAACCAGAGTCCATTCTAGGAAGTGTACTGCAATGTGGACCAAACTCCTATTTCTTCTTTGGATCATAAGTATAAACTTTCCAAAACTAAACTTTTGCACCTCTCTATGGAGAAGAAACTTTGCTTTGCTGCCTATTCATAACTCTGCCGCTAAGCAGAAGATGTTTGGCTCTTTTTCTTTCCAAATCAGAAATCAGAAAATATGATAATTTCACTGCAGTGAAAACACAGATGGCTGATAGACAATTAGATAAATTAACAGATATAAAGACAGACCACCTGTATTTGCCCTGTTTCTCATTTTTGTGACAGCATCTAAAAAGCCTTAATCCACTGTGTGAGAGTGACAATATATGGGTTCTTTGCTTTCATGTTTGGTGTCTTACTCTGATCTTGAACACAGAGCCCTTAGTCTCTTGAAATAGCCTGGATGATGGGAATGTCTTGTCCTCATGAGAGGACTCTTGGCTTACAGGATGGTGCCGGCCACCACAAACACCAGGCCAAGATGAGAAACCAGAAACTTTCAGACCCATCTCACAACTTCTAGGACGGAAGAGAGGACAGGAGAACTGCATATTGTGCCTGCGTGATGAAGCTTCCATTAGTGTCATTCCAAAAATACAAGGTCTCTGAAGCTTTCAGGTCACCAAATGTGGGGAGATGCTGGAAGAATTCTGTGCCCAGGGAAGGCAAGGAATGTCTATACCCTTTCTGCTTTATTTGCCTGAGACTGCTCCTGAATTGTATTTTTTTATAGTAAATGGAGAAATAGAGGGTAAAATGCTATCTTGAGTTTTGTGAGCTGTTGCAACACATAAGCTAACCTGAAGAAGAGATGGGGATTTCAGAATTGTGACTAGGTCAGGCTGCTGTGATTATCCTGTCATTCATGATTAGCGTCTCTAGTGAGCTTCAATTCTGTGGGATTGAATGTCTAACCTGTGGGATCTGCAGTGACTTTGGTTACTATCAAACTGGAACCGAACTGTAGCAAACTCATTGGTGTCACTCAAATAATTTCTGTGTAGTGATGAAATGTAGCATGCTGTGGACATCAGAACGAAGTACTTAGGGGAGGCATGATCTAAGAAGGAGGCTAGTTCCCTATTAATTACCTGCTTTTTAAAAATTATTTTGTAAGTGCCCATCTTTCTTTTTTCTTAGTCACTCACAATAGCATAATGTAGAATCCCTGACACCAATACTTCTAAGTGAGCCATATGAAGAGACAGGAGCAAGGCTATACTTTCAAGGGTCATTTCTACAGTATGAATAGACAAGAGCTTTCAATTGATTACACGTGTTGGTGATGGATGGATCGATGTGTATGTGTACATTTCTATGTGCATGATGAAGTAGAATGAAAGAATTATATTACTAAAAAGAGTAAAAATAGCTGTGCTATTTTTGGTTGACAAAATCAGTTTGCTAAATGTTGATAGCTCAGTTGACTGAGAAAGTCAATATTTAATGAGAAAGAAAAGTGGCAGACAAGAGAGAAGGGAGATATTTGAGAAGGAGAGTAAAATGATAGGGATTCTTGCCGATGAACTGTCAGGAGCTGCGATTATTTGTTACAGCAGCAGAGAGTGAGGGGTGATGAGAAACTGTATTTTGAAAAGAATACAGAATGTACAGCAGGCAGGAGGCACGTGTCACTAATGTCACAGCTTGCATTAAGACTGGGAAAGAGCACTCCTGCAGTCACATTTAGAAACACTATCTTAAGAATAGTCTTACCTTACCACATGATAGATAGATATCTGTATCTATTCAAGTACCTCTTTATCTATCATGTATATATATGTGTGTGTGTTAATGTGTGTGTGTAGATGTGTGTACGTGTATGTGTATGTATGTGTGGAATTCTCTTGAAGTCATAAAAGTTCTTACGAGAAACATGTCCAGAGAGCCCACGAGAATGAATAGTATGGGCATAGCATGATTGTGGAATGTTAGAAGTCTGCACAAAATTATGTTTTTTGACTTTAATCTCACTTTATTTATTGATGCAATGTGCTTGGAGCCTGTCAATGAATTCCTCCAGTTCTAATGCTTTGAAAGTAAAAGTTAGCACTAGTCTTCACAAATAATTTTCTACTGCATTGTGAAATAAGCTTTTCATAACCCAGACCACATCTACAGGAAGAAATGATTGAATCTCTATGTTTTACTCACAAAAATGGGAAAAGGAATCTTTCTCAACTATTTTAATATTCTGAATCCAAGCAGTCTGATTAATTTTAAAATCAGAAGGACATTAATCATGTTCTAATCCGTAAGTACCTCTTAATAATTCAAAATGTTTTTCAGAATTTCATTAATGATCATTTAATTATCAAGAAATGAAATGGCTCTAAAACTTGAGTATATCAAGACAAAATGAATTGCTGCATAGCATGAAATCTTTAAATTAGAAGATGAATAGCGTCTTTGAATCGAGAGCTCTATACTGGACATGCTGTACTGCGCCGTATTCAGAGGTGCTTTGGAGCTACTGTGGTTTCGATGTTGCATGCCTTGATTTATTCACTTTTCCCTACTTAGGTCCCAGCTAATCTGCATTATAATCTGATGCTGCTTTGCTTTCACCCTCAGTTGGAGTGATCACTGCTTCCAAACTTCTTGGGCTTTTGCTTCTTTTTCTTCCTTTACTTTCCTGTTTGGCTTCAGGAACTTGGTGGTTGCTTTCTCTCCTGCCTAGAATTCTGCCCCCAGACGCTGCAAAGCTGCTTCCCTCTCATTAGTCAGCCTTTGCCCGAACCCTTACTTTGAAAAAAAAAAAGTCTTCCTTTTCCCTTCTTATCTCAGATACTTTTTGATTTCTGAGTCTTCTTAACTCTTTAAAGTAAGTATTTTTTAAAAATATTTTTATTTATTTGGTACAGGGAGCCCATTCCACACCTCAGTCTCATCGTGATCCTCCTGTCTTGGCCGCCCAAGTGCCGGGATTACAGGCGTGCATCACGAAGCCCCATTTCAGTGACCAGCTCGCAGCAGGGGCTGGCACAGCACACGGTAGTGGGAATCGAACCTGGGTCCTTGAGCTTGCCAGGCAGGTACTCAAACCACTGAGTAGTCTCCCCCGGCCTTCAAGCATTTTGATTACCTTACCATTTCTAATCTGCTTCATACAGGTCTTCTCTCCAAAGCGAAATGAAACTTGAATTCTCTTTTACTTGATTTAATGTTCCCTACCTTTGATTAAAGATTCAGTCTCCTTACTGAGACACTGAGGTTGCTTCCTGCTGGACAAGGTGCTGTCACCAGTGCTGCCTGAAGCTTTCACAGGGTTGCCCTTACACTGACTCGTGTTCACCTACACTCCAGGACGGTTTTTGTGGGAGTTTCTACAAACACTCATCTCCCAGATTCTTTACATATTTGCTTAATATCTAAGCAAATTTAAATGAAATAATTCATAGCTTTTAACCATCCTTTTAGGTCTCTGGAGGTCTTCTCTTCTACGGAAAAAGCAAATAAGAAATCCTACATCTGGCCCTGTTTAACCCTGAAGTCCGTTGTATTTGCTGCGTCCACCTTGTCCATTTTTCTCGCCTGTGACACTATGTTTCACATATTTAGAAAATCTGTGTAATACCCACACTGGGAATGCATTTTAAGTGGCTTGGGGAATTATTTTTAGAATCTTGTTTTAAAAGCCACAAAATAAAGTAGCGTGACTCCATGTGGAGTGGTAAATTACTTGCATTATGTTCTAGGAACAAAATTGGTATGAACTTAGTGGTACATGCTTGAGCTATTCATGAATAAGAGATGCTTTTAATATTTTAAGTATGGTTGGTCTTCTAGCCCAACCCCCTGCCTAATTACACTGTATAAGAAGTAATGTAAGTACTGAACTAAGATACGTGAAAGCTCAGGCGTCAGAACCTCGCTGAAATTTTCCACAAGCAGCACACAGTTTTTTCAGACATTGTAGAGAACTTCATAATTACACTTTTTCTTTTTTTTTTTTTTTGCCACGGAGAGGCCCACTGTGTAATTTCACAGTTCAAATACAATAGTGCTGGTTGCTGTTCAAATGCATGTAGCTACATGGGGTTTTAATGTATTTAACGCTAATTACCTAGAAATGTGACGGCATCTATTATTTCTTTTATTGTGACAAGAAATGAGCAGGTATAATGTAACCCAATTTTGTGTGAGGGCGGTAAATATCTCCGTAGGATGCATTGGACGACCATTCAGTTAGTACGATGATTTGGATATTTTAAAACATACATTATAAACATACAAATAAATGAATGAAATCTCTCGCGGTGCATATCTCAGGAAAATAATAGGAGTTTTCCTACTGGAGTATTTTGAGGTTCTCAGGTAATATGCTCATTGAACACCAGATGGCGGTGTCTCGACCAGAGTTGAGTTTTCAATTATCCGTGAAAGAAATGTCTTTTGAACGTGAAAGAAACATCTTTTGAAGTTGAAGTGCAAGTAAGAAATAGCATTTTTCAACTCTCATTTTCAAATGCAAGTACTTGCGCTCAAAACATTATATCAGATCCTAAAATTACTTTAAAGATAAATATCCAACCAGGGATGTAGATCTCGTTGGATTCGTAGCACCATAGTTCCATGTATGACTGTGGTTTCAATAAATAAATAAATAATTACACAGTCTGATGGCCAAATTTAAATCCTGATTATGCTACTTACTATGTGACACCAAGAAAGTCATTTTGGCATATTCACATTTAGTTTCCTCATTTATGCAAACAAAATAGTATTAAACTATTTTAATACTATTTTAATACAAAACAACCTCAAAGTTTTATTTTGAATTGATTAAATGAAAACTCTGTAAAATAGCGCAGTGTGTGAGC